>NC_080046.1:29177699-29275394 GCF_012489685.1 Lotus japonicus
CAATAATTGATATAAAGTCTAGCTAAAACACCCCTATTTAAAGTTGAGTTTTATTAAAGAGAGAAAATGTTAGCTATTGGTTAAGTGATTGATGAGAATTGTGATTAGTGAGAATTTGAGGTGATACGTAGGTGGGAGTAAATGGGGGTATATATGGAAGAAGATGTGATTAATCTTAATAATATATGAAGCCCATCCACCAAAGTGGGTCACATTGTTATTTAATTTCCACATGTTTTGATTCTATTGGTTGATATTATTGAATTTCCAAATGTCTAATTTGAAGGTGTGAAAAACGACTAGAAGGGGGGGTTGAATAGCGTTTCAATATAAAAACTTTCCCCTTAAGATTTAAAGTAAATCTTTTCGGTTTCTCTAAGATAGATGGTGCAGCGGATAAAGATAGAGAGAAGAGAAAAGCACACAAGTATTTTATCCTGGTTCACTTGATAAATCCCTCAAGCTAATCCAGTCCACCCGTTAAGGTGATTTATTCCTTCTTAGAATGAAGGCAATCCACTAATCAGATAATTGTTACAACTGCACTTGAAACCTACAAGTGACTAACAATACACTGACTTAGCTGTCACTAAGATTCACTCTCTTAGTCTTCTCTAGGATCCGATCAACCTTGATCTCCTAAAGGAATCACCACTAAGATTCACTCTCTTAGTCTTCTTAAGGATACTGACCTACCCGGTCCCTTAAGGAAAATCAAACAACTGTTTGAGGTTGGTGTTTACAAAGGTTTGCTTCTAAATAAGCTGAGTGTAAACTAAATAAGAACAGATGAAGAAAGTAGAAGCTTGAATCTTTTCTTGTATTGCAGCTCTTGATCTCTCTCTCTTAGCTTTCTTCTTTTTCTTCAGCCTTTTATAGTCCAAGGTGCAAAGGATATTTCTGTTGAGAGAATATGACCGTTGAGAGGCATTTCTGGAACTTCCAGAACCTGCTGTGGCTGAACCTTGGTAGGTAGGCTTTTCAGAATAGTACACTGCTCTTGTACTTCTTGATAGAGACATTTGCCTTTAACCAATGACTTCTGATCAGAGGAATACTTCGTGTTGGAACTTGTGAAGCTTGGTGATCAGAGTCAGAGGGATGCTTGGATCCTCTGACCTTCGTAACTTCTGCTTCTGGACCTTCAGAGCTTCTGGACCTTCAGAGCCTCTGGTCCCTCAGAGCTTCTGTCTTCAGATCTTCTGATCCTCAGATCTTCTGATCCTCTGATCTTCTGATCCTCTGATCCTCAGATCCTCTGATCTTCAGATCTTCTGATCTTCAGATCCTCTGATCCTCAGATCCTCTGATCTTTAGATCTTCTGATCTTCAGAACTTCTGACGAATATATCTTCTGGTGTCAGAATCAGAACCTGTTTGTCAAAACACTCAAGACAAACATTAGAGTATCATAGTTGTTCATCCACAAATAAATACTTGTTATCATCAAAACATAGAGTTGTACCACATGACCAAATCTTGATCTTACATAATTTTGATTGGTCCCATATTGTGATATAAATCATGGAGATGAAAACAAGGTGGCAGTTCCGTAAATAAGTAGAGTTTTAAGTGAAACATGTTCTAAATTTATAACATGAGTCCATGATCGTGAGTTCGAATCTGGCTGAGATACAAAATAAGAATTTTGACATTTGGTCCATTTGTACTTTGCAATCTACATCAATAAAAGTATTCTTTATCCTTTTTTTTGTACAACAAGTATTTTTTATACTGTTTTCATGCTGTCATCGATAAAAATAATGTGATTAGAGGACTACTGCTTTTGGTGTTGTCAATATATTAAATATGTATTATAAGTAGTATATTAATAAATGTATAGTACACAACAGTATTAACAATATACGTATTTGGACCGTCAAAAAATAATATACGTATTTACTTTTAAAAAATAATATACATATTTGCTCCATAGAAAATAAATATACATTTTTCCAAAAAAATAGACCTAAACCTTTGATAGAAAAATATATTATATATTAATAGAAACACAAAAATCGTTAATATCATTAAATACATATTGTAAAAAATTATTTAAAAATTGTTCAATAATGAATAAACAAAAATATTATCCTAAAAAAATATACAAAAAATTATCATTATCCAAAAAAATTGAAATTTATATAAATTATTCATTATTTATTATATTCAAATTATTTTATGAATATTATAGAAATAGTTGAATCAAACACATTTCCAAAGAAGTTGCTTTCTTCTCTTATTTTTTTAGGCATTATGTGTCTAAGTCTTAATATTTTTCCGCATGATGCTTCCAATGTACGGATGTGTGTTTGGAGATATTGATGAAAGATTTCGTGCCAAGCTATCCGCAATACTTGCTTCTATTAACAATGGAGCTAGCTGCATTTTAATGCCTTTGTTGTGAGAAGGCTACATTTTAGTCCAGAACGCATTTAGAGAGATTCGTATCAGTTTAAATTTGTTATATTGTTGGTCTATCATACACTATTGAACTGATTTTCCCTTTATAAGAAAAATATACTAATATACTTCTTTGGTCTGACTATTCTGAAAATGAATAGAAAAGGACTATGAATCCCAATTAGATTATAATCAAATTTATTATTTGAAATCTTTCTTTTAATTCTTATTTTTTCTTTTGTCTCTTATTAGGCTTTTCTTTTGAAAACCCAAGGGAAAAATACTAGATAATGGAATCACAATCTAAATCTAATTGTGTCCCCTTATAAAATACCATCTTATTTATCTTGCATAATACAAAATGCATTCCATCATTGTTTTCTCTTTGGTTGGTTGTAGACACAAGTATAACAGGGCCTATGACACCTTTTGATAGTCATTTACCATTTCAGCTACTGTTAAATTTTGAGAGGTTTTCATTTTCATATAATTAGTAGTTTAAATGTGAAGCACTCTTCATAGAGTAGCGGTATATTGTCCATACTTGCCCTATATTTTCCCCTTTGATTTTAGCTTTTGGAGAAAATATAGTTATCCTCAAATTTTCAATGGGTAAGAGCATGTATGTGAAGAATTATGTGTTCTTAGGACATTGATGATGTGGCATATAGAATTGCTCCAATATCATAGATGACATGTCAGAAACAAATCAAGCCCAGGGATTGATTGTAGTTCCTCTATATAATAATAGGCCCTCAAGTAATATGCGTTAATGTATTTTATTTACAGGTTTTTTTTACTGAAAGTATGGATTTGGAATGATCACATCTCACGATATTATGCATACATGGCTGGGATGGCGGGAAGCAGGTCTATTTTGGTAAGTGGAAACTTAATTTAGTTGGCACTGTTTGATTAATGTATTAGTTTGAAGCTACTTTTGTGTCTGTTTTATATTTTGGTCCATGTGTGTGTTGGTTAGTTGAATTAGGCTAATCTGAAATCGAAACCTCAAAGAATCAAGGCGCCACTGGACATACGCAACAAGAAGCTGAAAGAAGGAAATGGGCAGCAGGCAGGAGCATAGAGAGAGAGAGAGAGAGAGAGAGAGAAGGTTGATTGGATACAAAGAAAGCTAATAAAGTGGTTATATTATTGTAAAACAAAAGCTATACGGGATAAGCTTTTAAAAATTATTCTAGAATTTTAAAATGTAAATTAAAAAAAAAATGATTGTGTATCAGTTTCATACTTTAGTCTATGTGGTCACTTATCAAGCACTCTCTTCACAACCTGATGCAGAATTGCACAAGATAGTGAGCAAAGCACTTCATTAATATAATTTTGGTCTTCTATATTGAATATTTTTCTGCTTCTATTCTCAAATTTCAGGGTAGTTGATGGAGCATGAACTTTATTCATAAGAGTTCATATCCAAGTGATTTGAAATGAAAACCTTTGCATTGAACATATTGGAGTGGAACATATACACTGTCACTTCCTTTGCTTTTTCTTATTTCATCACAAGTTACCCTCACTGATGTGCAATATAGAAAGGTAACAATATTTGGATAAGTGAAATCTTTTACTAATATAATTTCATAAGAAACTGACATTAGTAAGTACATACCAGTATGTGCTTGAAGAAGTAACAATATAATAAAATGAGGCCCCCATTTGAGTTGTTGAGAAATGGAGAGAGGGTGTGACTGCCTCTGTTTACTTTGTGCTTTTCACTGTAGAATTCATATATGTAACTTTGTACAAAGAGCTGTTATTTTGTTCAGATTTCAAATGATTGCTTCTGAAAATATATTTAAAAGATATTTCTTGGGAAGATGTAAGATCACTTCTCTATCAGACCTTGAGAATTTGTGTTGAAGATAGTTAATTTTGGAGAGTACAATTGTTTTAGGAAACAAGGTGGTGTCTATTTAGTAGGAGCTGTTCCTGATGGTGTTTTTGGGGTTCAAAGTATTTCAGTTTCAAATTTGCTGGAAAATAGATTGATTAGAAATTCTTCCTCAAGTTGTTTAAATGAAAATGGGTTTGGGATGATTCTTTTCTATTATGATTATAATTGATGTATCAAATGATGTTTCACATTTTGTATGTTTAATATAATTTCAATATTTTTTAGAGTACAAAGACCTGGTGGAAAGGAAAATTTTAATGAAAATATTGTGATGTTAAAACTAACATGTTAAGCACATGTCATTGACTCTCGATCTTTGCTCTTTTTTTTTTTAAAGTACCTTGACATTAGACAATTTATAAAGAGAGTGGTTTTGACACCATATCGAGCTAATTCTGATGAAGAACTTGAGCTTTTCAAATCAAATTTGCTTTTCCACTACAGGCATGCTTATGTTGCATGCTTATGTATGGATTTTGCGATTTGAGGAAACTTATTATCCGTGCTAATGTACTATAGAATAGAAAGGGATTTTATTGCTTTTTATGTCAGGAAATTTTCAAATTAAATTTTGTTTTATAGGAAATCGTAATGGCATTAAAGTCTCAATCAAAGAACTAGAACAAGAGAGAAATAAAGAAAGAATCAATTAAATTGAATAATCATAACATTAATTGAAATTTAATTTTGAAAATATCAACTTAACTACTTCACTGTCATATTTGTTAAAGATTCAATTTGTAACCCCAAGATAAGGGAACACTTTAGTTAGTATTAAGAACAAACTCTATAAGGAAAAACAATAAATTTGGACTAACATGAGTTTAAGAAATTCTAAAAGTGAAACTAAAAGCACCAGTGTATCACTTTCATTAACTAAAAGTAGGAAAATAAATTCATCAAATAATATAATGTACTCTTATTTTTGTACAAATTAAAGAGTTAAAAGTTCAAACGGGGAGGTACATTTTAAATGAAATTACTTTCATGATAAAACTAACATAAAAAAAATTTTCTTATAGTTTTTGTACATTCTTTATAATTTTTCAGATAGTTTTAAGAGTAAATATAGAATAAGTCTGAACGCGCATATTAGAAAACATTGATACATACATAGTCTATATTTACGAATGACTAAATTACATGGTTAAAGACTCTCATGGCAAGAAATTTTTTACATGAAAATACTTTCATATAAAAATTAATAGAAAAATAATTTTTAATAAAATTTCTCTAATTTACAATATAATCTCATATTTAAAATGTACTACATATATAGTCTGCTTTCTTTTTGTAATAACATTTTTCCAAGAATATAATTTAATGTTAAAAAGAATAGATAAATAAATATTCATATAATTTTAATACGTTTTCCATAATTTGTTTTATAATTTTGAAAAAAAAAACAAATAAAAAGCATGAAAATGTGATAGTAAAATTATATCGTCCATGGACTAGAAAAGAAATTATTATAATATATATATATATATATATATATATAACTATGTTTAAATTACATAGTAAAAAAATCTCACGAGGTAAAATATGTTACATGAAAGTAATTTACTGGTAAAACTTATTTATAATTAAATTTTTATTTCATTCCAATACCTTTATCATTATTGTAAAATAATTTTAGAAGTAAATTTTACATGAAAATACTAGAAATGTAAATTTCTCACTGCTTTGAAATATAATTTCATGTAAATATAGTTTTCTTTTATTTTTGTACAAATTGTAGGATGAAAATATCTCACAGAAGAAACATTTGACATGAAAATCTATTCCTATTAAAACTATTAAAATTTATTTTTTCATAATTATGATATAATGAAAATGTAGTAGTAAAATTATGTTATATGAGGATTAGAAAAAGATTCAATGTATATATAATTATTAAGTATATATAATTTTTAAGTTTAAATTACATCGTTAAAAACTTTTACGATAAGATATATTTTCATGTCAAAAATAATTTTGATATAATTTCAATGTATTTTTTTAATTTTTCAAAATATTTATGTAAATAAAACTATAGAATATCTCCAATGCACGAGCATAAAACTAGATATGTCAGATGAGCTCATCCCAATTAGTCTTGACTCGGTAATGGAATAGATTAAATGTACATATCTTGACCTTCCGCACAGAATGAAAGACCCGCAATTCTTTCAAGATAGAGTAATATTAACCCCTACATTGGAGGCTGTTGAAATGATAAACACTTACATGCTTGGCTTGATAGCTGCACCAGAACATGAATATCTGAGCTCCAACTCTGCCTTGCGATGTTATGAGCATTCTAAAATCCGAGGTGAGTGGTTTACCACATAATTTTTGAACGGCACTAAAAGTTAAGGAATGTCAAACCACAAACTATTATTAAAAGTTGGTATTCCAATCATGCTTTTGAGAAATATAGACCAAGCAGCAGGTTTATGCAATGGAACCAGATTAATTGTTGATGAACTTGGTGAACGTTATATTGGTGCAACTGTTATCACTAGAACCAATGCTAATGACAAAGTGCACATTTCAATAATGGACTTGGTTCCTTCTGATCCAAATTTCCAATTAAATTCAGAAGAAGACAGTTTTCAATTGCAGTATGCTTTGCGATGAACATAAACAAAAGCCAACGACAAACACTATCTCAAGTTGGCCTCTTCTTTCTGGGGCCCGTCTTCTCTCATGGTCAGTTATATGTAGTTTTCTCTATAGTACGCTCAAGAAAAGGTCTTAAACTTTGAATACTGGATGAGTTAGGCAAACAACAGACCAGTACTATAAATGTAGTGTTTAAGGAAGTTTTTGGAAATGTTTGATGTGTACAACACAATTTCATTAATTTATTCTATTTTTCTCTTCATATATTATTACACAATTGACTTATGTATAATTTAAAAATTACATATATATGAAAACTAATTTATTTATTACAAAATTCTAACATAAAATTCCGTGCAGCGCACGGGTTATATACTAGTTGTCTTGAATTCCTAAAACAACAATTATTTTGAAAAATATGTCAAAACCTAAAATAACAATCATTTTGAAATTAAGAGAATACTTTCTTTTTATTAGATCAAGGTATTTAACAATGACTAATTATCTCCTGGTTATGAGATTTGCATTAAACAGTAAAAAAATGGTCACAATATATACTATACTCTCATTAGCAATGATCAAACCTCCAACCACCGTATGGTTAAAAGAACTTGAGGTTTATTCACAATATATACATCAAAAAGTCAAAGCGGGATTTCTTCCTATTGCATGTTGCCATGTTATGAAGTTTTATCAGTAACTGTAATCTTTCAGTATCATATATTTGAATTCCTCCGTTTTGTTTTTATCAGAAGAAACAAGGACAAACGGCGAAACAGAATAAGCTCACAATAAATGGATGGATGAATATCAGGTGACCCATCCGATAAACCTAAATTTGGTTCGTACATTAGTTAAGATGCATGCTTGCTTTTGGAATTTTTGATACAAAGAATCACTAATATACACATATAGAGGCATCATTCAATTCGCTGCACCTAGGTCTGAGATAATAAGTGGATAACCACGATGCATGGAGGATCGAATATAAAGATTTTTGGAACATACAACTATGAAGCATCATTCAATTGGCTGCAATAGTACTCGATTAATTTGTTTGGTTGATACACTAAAAAATATATTTATTTGGTTGATAATGAAGCTTGAACAGCAAGAAGAAGAAGATATTGGATCACAATGTTTGGTTTGTGTTCTTGAGAAATTTTATTCGGCCTCTCGGTTTCTTTGGATGGTCAGCTAGAACAATGTGTTCTAGTGGGTCAAAATAGCCATAAGGTTCAATAACGTCCCAAATGACTAAAATGTTTCATAACTAAGTAATTACTATGTTTATCGGTCGAAATGGCCAAAGTGAGGATTTGTGTCCAATAATTAGCTGAGCTGAATAAAGCCAACAAACTTGCTAAACAATTAAAAGTCTCACCAAGCCTATAACTAAAGGTTTGATTCCTTCATTTGGGTAAGCATTACCTATTTAATTTGCTATCTAAATATTTTTCTAAGACTTTGTGATTCTCTATCCTAGAAGCTGACTTAAGTGTCGGATTGCCTTTTGCTGGTTTACCACTATGGTACACTACAAAGCTCCGCATCAAACAAATTTCATCGTACGTGCAAAGATTAGAGGGGCTTGAAGTTTTATTTTTTGAAGAACGGTTTGAAGAAAAATAAACTGAATGGGAATGATAAAAGATTCAAACAAAAAAAACCCTAATAAGGATTTTTTCTCCCTAAATAAAGAAAAATTCGGTTCACATGTTACAATTAATTTTAGCAAAAATAAGATAGAATTCTAACCTTGAACACTTTGATCTTTGAATGATGGTTGTAAGTTGAATGCTCTGAATGTAGTGGAAACGTCCACGACGGAGCACCAGAGGAGCAACAAGGAGTGTACCTGCAAAAGAGACTCCTACACTCAAGTAAGCTTCTAGATCAGAGTGAGAATTTCAAAGCTTAAGAAGAACGAATGTTGCATAATGAATGACGCTTGAGTAAATGAACGACTAAAATTGTATGGCTTAATAGCTCTTGGTCCCTTCAAACAAAAATTATCAAAATTAGTCCCTCACATTTACACACTTATACCGTTTTAGTCCCAAATAGGGATCTTTTTTGCAAAAAATTAAGCAATGTGGAGGACCAAAAGTGCTCATTTTTTTATTGGGGACCAAGCAAAATCGTGATAAGTGAGAGACCAAAAGAGCTATTAAGCCTTGTAATCATAGGTTCGGTGTCCATTATGTTTGTGACTTGAGGTTTTTAAGATGCGTTGATGAAAGTTTTATTGGGTTATGATCATTTTTAAATGGCCTTGCAATTAAAGGAGCTAGTATGAACGATCCACGCGACTTATGTTGGACGACATGTTTCTTAGTTAAGTCATTTTGACCGACATCATGGTACTCGATTAGCCATAAGATCTTTAGACCAACTGAGATGCATCAAGCCTGATAATTTTTTAGGCAGAAAAAAATATTTGAAACAACTTATACCCCATATTAGTAGTAAAAACACGACTCATAAGATAAATTTTAGATAATTCATTGTAGTACTTAATAGACAACAGTAATTCTTGGAATTGGGAAGGACCCACTTCCCCACTCCCAACTAGTAACCATGGGCACATTACAAATGCAATCTCCATAAAAGTATCCCCATCCAAAGCTATGTAGAGGAGGACAACATAATGCATGCAAAGAAAGACACAAGATGACAGATGGTGCACTTGTTGTGGAGGATACAATCATGAGCCTAAGGGAACTTCCCACTATACTAATTTTTCCATTCAATTTAAGTGGTGGGACCCAACACCATTATTACACGTGTGTACTTCCCCATTGGTGGAAGGATGCACACATTGGTGCCACGTGTCTTTTCTATTAATAATGGGTGTTCTGATGATTAGTGATGTAAAGGAAGGTTGTTGGAAGGAACAAAGAGGGTTAAAGTATGTAAAGGCTATATAAAGCCAAAAAAAAGTAAGATAGAGACAATGGACGGGGAAAAATAAAGGATGAATAGCGATGCCCGTTGTTTGTGGATGAGTTTTGCATTCTTGCACTAGAGATTTTTTAATTTTTTTTTATCTTGGGCGTATTTTTTATTTTCACTACAGATTAAGTAAGCGGCATTTGTAAATTAACACTGGACTAACCAACGTAGTATGATGATTGTTGTAATATTGCAAACACTATAGAAATAGTTTATTTTAGCATTTAAGTTTAGTGTCGGTGATAAGCGCATAATTGATACATTTTATGTGTGTTTTTTTAAAATTTATTATATTCATTTTTTGCTTAATTGTTATGACTTAGTCATGTTCTGACCATTAATGCTTATTTGGATTATTCTTAAAAAAGTGCTTAATTCTTTCTTTTTTAGCTTTTATGACCATTTGCACTAAAATAGGTTGAACATGGAGTTACAGATATGAAAATAGGGCAAATAATATGTCGTTTGAAAGCTAACTTAAATCCCTACAATTGTCATGTTCAGAAAAATTCGAGAATCAAGCTCTAACGTGGTAAGAATAGCTGCCACCTAAGAAGTTGTTGTTTCTAATCCTGCAAGTCTCGAACGGTTTGCACTAAAATGATCATATCTTGAGCTACAGAACTCTGAATTTGGATCTAATTGAAAGACCGCGAAGCTGACTTAAAGAGTTACAACTATCATTTACCTCAGTTGAAGATTCAGCCTTCTTGTGAGGCCTGCAAATGCCTGAGTGTTCAGTAGCTTACTCCTTTCTATGGGCTCGATTTTGTGAAGATTTAGAAAAGATTTAGATAACAAGGGATTGTTACTTGATAGACAAGTTTATTTATTAGTGTAAATAGACTAGTTGAGGCTCTTGTTAGGCATATCATCTAATCCTTATTTTAGTTGTTTTTTATGGCTTGCTAAACTCTTCTATTAGTCCTAGGGTTCTTAATTTTCATGTGTTTGCATACCTTAGGTTCAGTTCTTAATAGTAATACGTCATTTTATTCACAGTTGAATTATGATATTTACTCATGCTTGAATATGCTTTCTGTTCATGACGTCTGAATTTGAAGTCGTATTCTGTTCTAATTTCCTTATCTGAGCGAGTGAATCGGTTGAAGCGATTGTTAATGTTGTTCTTAACCGGTTGGTTGTTAGCTTTGAGGATCCCGACTCTTTAGATTGTTCTTGTACTTTGAGGGGGAAATGTTTCTTTCTTAACTTGTACAAATTAAATTCTGGGCGATTATCCGGTAGAGGATCTTGGATTCCAACTCACGATTGTGAATTGAGTTTCTACTCAGAGTTGAAGTAATCTCTTGTGATCGATGAAAGTATGCTGCACTTGGTTATTATAACCTGAAGACTAACGTTTTTCTCATCTGATAATTCAATTGTTTATTATCATGCTTGATAATCAATCAATAAACCCATTTTACTTGCTTTCGTCTCTAAATTCGGTTTATAATTCACTTTAGTCCTTATAAGAACGATCCTGCTGTTATGCCTTGTATTACACTAATCAGTTTTGTTTACGCACCCGCGACAATGCGTTCGTCAGTTAGCCACAATACCAACACTAAATTTGATTAGTTTGCGATGGCCAAACCAATGCAAAGCTGACGCAGCTAACATAAAATTAAAAGACACATTTTTATTTAGCCAGAACTAATTTACTTCTTCTGGATTCCTGTTATATTACATTTTGGAGTGGTAATCCTGTTATATTAGCAAAATCATATCCCTTCAACAAAAACTAAATCGAATTAAAAAAAACATAAAAATGAAAGAGCTATATTAATGATTGCAGAGTTGTGCAGATAGGCATTATATGATCCCAATCTAGTGTGATTTTGATTGCTGCTTGAGTGAAGGAGCATTGTCATTGATGTGTACCTGAAGCTTTTGTTTTTTATGCAAAAAGGTGCTGAAGCAAAGCCGCTACTGTCCGATATTGGTGTTGGTTTATATTGATGTCCACAATCTTCGAATGGGAGTTTACGCTATCACGCCTTTGCTGCCCTAAAGCATAAGCTTACCCATGCACCTATACTTGCTTTACCTAACTTTGCTAAATCTTTTGAACTTGAATGTGATGCTTCAAATGTAGGTATTGGTGCTGTGTTGCTTCAAGAAGGCCACCCAATTGCTTATTTTAGTGAAAAGTTAAGCGGAGCTGCCCTTAACTTTGTGTGTCTTAACTTTGATTTACTCAAGAGATTGTGAGAATTTTTGAGTGGAAAAAGGCAAGAGTGCACATCATAGAAAAGCCAATTTGAGGGAAACACGAGAGAAGTGAGGTAAACACTAACATTTGTTTGTTCTACTTGAATCTTTTCATTTGTCAAAGATGTCAGGAGAAGAGGAGGAGCAACCAGCAGTGCGACTCTCGACCATCGAAATGCGGGCTCTTACACAACATCTGGAAAACTTAATGAGGAGGCAAACTGAAGAGATCCACGAAAGGCTGGATCAAATGGAGAACCGGAACAATAGTGACAGTGAAGGCGGGAGGCCACGACGAATTCATGAAAATCCTAGACCTGCTCGGATTGAAGGAGTCAAATTCCAAATTCCTCCTTTTAAGGGAAAGAGTGATCCAGAGGCATACTTGGAGTGGGAACTCAAAATAGAGCATGTCTTTGCTTGCAACAACTATGAGGAGGACCAAAAGGTGAAACTTGCAGCTGCTCACTTTTCAGACTATGCTCTTGTTTGGTGGAATAAGTTTGCAAAAGAGAGATTGAGAAATGAGGAGCCAGCGGTGGAAACATGGGCTGAAATGAAACGAATCATGAGGAAAAGATATGTCCCTTCAAGCCATGCTAGGGATGTAAAATTTAAACTTCAAAAACTTACCCAAGGCAGCAAGAGTGTTGAGGAGTATTACAAAGAACTTGAGGTGCTTATGTTGCAAGCCAATCTTGAGGAGGATGAAGAGGTAACCATGATTCGATTTATTAATGGTCTGTCTAATGATGTTAGAGATATTGTAGAACTTCAGGAATATGTAGACATGGAAGAATTGCTGCACAAGGCCACTAAAGTTGAGCAACAACTCAAAAGGAAAGGGCTTGCAAGGAAGAGTTCTACCAATTCCAATTCATCTTGGAGAGACAGAATGAAGAATGAAGGGCCGAGCACCCTTAGCAAACCAGCCACCAAACCACAAGCTTCAGCTTCTTCAAAACCTCTTGAACAACCATCCAAAAAGAGCAAAGAGGTCAAGTGCTTCAAATGCCAAGGTATGGGACATTATGCTTATGAATGTGCCTCCAAAAAGACCATGATTCTTAAGGATGATGGAGACTACACCAGTGAGTCCGAAGGAGAACAAAGTGAAGAAGAAGAGGAGGCAGCCATGAATGGTGAACTGTTGATGATCCGAAGAATGCTTGGTAGCCAACAAAAGCCAAAGAAAGAAAGCCAAAGAGAGAATATCTTTCACACAAGATGTTCTGTCAATGGGCAGATTTGCTTGATGATTGTTGATGGCGGAAGCTGTACTAATGTGGCTAGTGAAAGAATGGTGGAGAAGCTGAACCTGGTCACAAAACCACATCCTTGGCCATACAAACTTCAATGGCTCAGCCACTATGGAGAAATACAAGTAAGTAAGCAAGTTGAAGTTGACTTTTCCATTGGCAAATACAGGGATAAGGTTCTTTGTGATGTTGTTCCCATGGAGGCTAGTCACATACTGCTGGGAAGACCATGGCAATATGACACCAACTCTGATCATAATGGAAGCACCAACAAGATCTCATTCCAACATCATGGCCAGAAAATTACGCTCAAACCTTTGAGCCCTAGGGAGGTGCGTGAGGATCAAAAGAAAATGAGAGAAAAGATTGAACAAGAGAGAAAAGAAAAGAGTGAGACACTTGAGAGAAAGCAAAAAGAAAAGAGTGAAACACTTGAGAGAGAGCAAAAAGAAAAGAGTGAAATACTTGAGAGAAAAGAAATTTGTTTGATCAAAAAGAGAGAGGTGAAAAGGATGATAGCTTCAAAACAGATCCTATACTTGATGTTTTGCAAAAATCAGATTTTGAACACTAACACTTTTGAAAATTTTGAGCTGCCTTCTAGTGTTAAATCTCTTTTGCAGGATTATGAGGATGTGTTTCCAACAAGTGTTCCAAGTGGTCTACCACCACTGAGAGGAATTGAGCATCAAATTGATCTCATTCCGGGAGCTTCTTTGCCTAATAGGCCAGCATATAAAAGCAACCCACAAGAAACCACTGAAATTCAAAGACAAGTGGAAGAACTCTTGAACAAAGGGTGGGTAAGAAATAGCATGAGTTCTTGTGCTGTACCGGTGATTTTGGTACCAAAGAAAGATGGGACTTGGAGAATGTGCTCTGATTGTAGAGCCTTGAATAACATCACCATTAAGTATAGGCACCCTATTCCTAGACTTGATGATTTGCTTGATGAATTGCATGGAGCATGTTATTTTTCTAAAATTGATTTGAAAAGTGGTTACAATCAGATAAGGATTAAAGAAGGGGATGAATGGAAAACTGCTTTCAAAACTAAATATGGTTTGTATGAATGGTTGGTTATGCCTTTTGGTTTAACTAATGCACCTAGTACTTTTATGAGACTAATGAACCATGTTTTGAGGGAATTCATTGGGAAATTTGTGGTTGTGTACTTTGATGATATTTTGGTCTATAGCACTACTCTTGAGCTGCATGTTGAGCACTTAAGATCCGTCTTGAGTATGCTTAGAAAGGAACAATTGTTTGCCAATCTTGAGAAATGCACTTTTTGCACTGACCATGTTGTGTTTCTTGGTTTTGTTGTGAGTTCGAAAGGAGTGCAGGTTGATGAGAAAAAGATCAAAGCCATTCAAGAGTGGCCCACTCCTAAATCCGTGGGTGATGTAAGAAGTTTTCATGGCTTGGCCAGTTTCTACAGGAGGTTTGTAAAGGACTTTAGTACCTTGGCAGCACCCCTAAATGAAGTGGTGAAAAAGAATGTGGGTTTTCATTGGGGAAAGAATCAAGAAGAGGCCTTTGCTGCCCTAAAGCATAAGCTTACCCATGCACCTATACTTGCTTTACCTAACTTTGCTAAATCTTTTGAACTTGAATGTGATGCTTCAAATGTAGGTATTGGTGCTGTGTTGCTTCAAGAAGGCCACCCAATTGCTTATTTTAGTGAAAAGTTAAGCGGAGCTGCCCTTAACTATTCTACTTATGATAAGGAATTGTATGCTTTGGTGAGAGCTTTGAAGACTTGGCAGCATTATCTTTTGCCCAAGGAATTCGTGATTCATAGTGATCATGAGTCGCTGAAATACTTGAAGGGGCAAGGTAAGTTGAACAAAAGGCATGCCAAATGGGTTGAATTTTTGGAACAATTTCCCTATGTCATAAAACACAAAAAAGGGAAAAGTAACATTGTGGCTGATGCTTTATCCAGGAGACACGTGTTGCTTTCCATGTTAGAGACTAAATTGCTAGGACTTGAACATGTGAAAGAAATGTATGAAAAAGATGATAACTTTGCTGAAATTTTTGTGGCTTGTGAGAAAGTTTCTCAAAATGGATTCTATAGGCACAATGGATTTTTATTTAAGGAAAACAGGTTGTGTGTGCCTAAAAGTTCCATTAGAGAACTGCTTGTTAAAGAATCCCATGCTGGGGGATTAATGGGTCATTTTGGAGTCCAAAAGACTCTAGAAACTTTACAGGAACATTTCTATTGGCCCAAAATGAAACATGATGTGATCAAGTTTTGTGAACATTGCATTGTTTGCAAGAAGGCTAAGTCTAAGGTGATGCCACATGGTTTGTATACTTCTTTGCCAATCCCTGAATACCCTTGGGTTGACTTGTCTATGGACTTTGTTTTAGGCCTCCCTAGAACAAAGAATGGTAAGGATTCCATTTTTGTGGTTGTTGATAGGTTTTCAAAAATGGCTCACTTTATTCCTTGCAGGAAAGCTGATGATGCTTGTCACGTTGCTGATTTGTTCTTTAAAGAAGTTGTAAGACTTCATGGGATGCCTAGAAGCATAGTTAGTGATAGGGACACCAAGTTCCTAAGTCACTTCTGGAGGACTTTATGGGGGAAGTTAGGCACCAAACTTTTGTTCTCTACCACTTGCCACCCACAAACTGATGGGCAAACTGAGGTGGTTAATAGGACCCTAGGCACCTTGCTTAGGACTGTCCTTAAGGCCAATTTAAAGGCTTGGGAGGCGTGTTTGCCTCATGTTGAATTTGCTTACAATAGGGCTGTCCATAGCACTACCAATTGCTCTCCATTTGAAGTAGTGTATGGATTTAACCCTTTGACTCCTCTTGATTTGTTGCCTATGCCTAACATTTCTGTTTTCAAGCACAAGGAAGGACAGGGCAAAGCTGAATATGTCAAGAAGATGCATGAGCGTGTGAAGGCTCAAATTGAGAGAAAGAATGAGAGTTATGCTAGGCAAGCTAACAAGGGAAGAAAGGAGGTGGTGTTCCAACCCGGAGATTGGGTTTGGGTGCACATGAGGAAGGAAAGGTTTCCAGAACAAAGGAAATCCAAACTCCAACCTAGAGGGGATGGACCTTTTCAAGTGCTTGAGAGAATCAATCACAATGCCTACAAAATAGAGCTTCCAGGTGAGTATAACATCAGCTCAACCTTTAATGTCTCTGATTTATCTCTCTTTGATGCAGATGGCGGAGAATTTGATTTGAGGTCAAATCCTTTTCAAGAGGGAGGGAATGATGAGGACAAGGACAAGGACAAGGGTCATGGAGCACTAAAAGGACTTGGAGGACCAATGACAAGGGCTAGAGCTAAAAAGGCCAAAGAGACTCTTCAGCAAGTAGTGGCAACCATTCTTGAAGACAAAGTGGTAGAAGAGATGGAACCAAAAATCATGATGATCATTCAGGCCCAAGAAGAAGAGCCAGCCCACGCATAGGGGCTGCCATGTGATGTTTTGTTTTATTTTATTTCAATAAAAATGCAAAGGACCAATTGAATAAGTTGGATCCAAATGCATTATGTTGCTGAATTTTATTTTAGTGTGTTTAATCCACTTCAAGTGGTATGTGATTGCATGTGGCGTATGAAGGGCTTAAAGGGAGGGATCCATTCCTTTCTTAAAACTCTTTGAATGTGTTTGAATTTCAATAAGTTCTGAATGGAGGAGTTACATCAGCAAAGTCAAAGGATTGAAGACTTTCAAAGCCAAGAATGGAGTTACAAAGAAAGGGAAATTAAGTTCATAAAGAGCATTGAATGCTATATTCCCTGGTCAGAATAACAATCAAGAAAGGGAGTTACATGAAGCAATCAGCCACCAAATACACGTTCAGGGCTGAAGCAAATCACTATCTTCCTCTTTTAATTTGTAACTCCTAGCCTAGGATTCTTCTAGAGAAATTACACCTCATCATTTTTTGTAACAAGGCTGAATTTCCTTCTTCTTTATAAGGACCACTCCTTCAATGTAATAGACAGATTATGAATGAATTAGTATTTTCTTTTCTGAGTGATTCAGATTTGTGAGAGTGATTCTCATAGTTCTTGAGTGATTCTAGAATTAGGCTTATCAAGGGTTTGTCACCACCTTTGTGTGAAGTCTTCATCTTCCATTTCACTAAAACTTCCCCTCTTTTCTGTCCATTTCCCTTCCATCACGAAATTCTTCTTCTTCTTTCTCACATTTCAGAGTTCTCATCATCCAAGATCAATCCTAGACGATCCATTGCAGCCCTTGCATCAACTTGGGGCGTATCAGATTCAGCCACAGATTCTGAAGTTGAAGAGCTCCGCCAAAGGGCTGAGGGTTACCGCCATGCCACACTCCAAGCGCACGGCGAGCGTGACAAGTTGCTGACCCAAGTTGCGGCCCAAATGACTTAACTGAACAACTTGGGCATCGAGATGAGCCGTCGCGAGGAGGACTTGTCCGCTTGTGAAGAAAGAATGGAGGAGCTGGAGGGCGAACGGGACAATTTGCAGCAGGAATTGAAGGCCAAGGCTGAGAGGATTGCCGCGGGGCAAGGCTGCCTGCCTCGTCAAAGACAAAGAGATCGCGTTCCTTCAAAGTGAATTGGGGTCGACGAACGAATCTCTCGCCGAGGTGAAATCTGAATTTGAAACAAAAGCCAAAGCTGTTGCGGATGCAGAATACCGTGCGGATTCTGAGGTCAGAAATCTCCGGGCACGACTGGCGACTAGGGCTGCTGCCGATGCCGTGGAAGAGAGTGATCGCGGTTTCTTCCTCGCCAAAGCTCAAGTCCAATATCTTTATGAGGGGATTGACCTCAGCGGGACGGGAGCTTTCAAGAAGGTCACCCCCCAGGGATTGGTCGGCCCGGACGATCCCCCGGGCTTCAATGCTGCATATTTTGCGGCTGCTGAAAACGCAGGAGAAGCAGAAAACGTTAGTGTAGTGTGAATATTTTGTATTGATTTTTCTTACCTTCTTTTTTTTTTGTAATTAATATCGTCCAACGTTATTTAATGAAAATTTGCTGCGGTTTCGTTTGTTTATTTTCCTCCTCGTTCGCGCCCTCGTGGCCTTTGGGCCTTGTATTTTGTGCTCGTGTAGCGATTTTGAATGTGTGCTAGTGAAACTAGGACTTTAGCTCAGCCTTGGGCTGAGGCTTTCTCCTCGCACCAATTTTTCCCGTAAGAGCAGGTGCGGCCTCGCCGGTTTTATCCCGGCGAGGGCTTACGGTGCTAGGGACCCAATGGCCATATAGGTTTACCCAGACTTATGCCTAGTTTTTGTTCTCGCCCATATTTCGGGGAGGTTTCGTTTGCCCATATTTCGGGGAGACTTTTGGGATAAACTGCTTGCCCTTGGACAAGGAGCTTTCCCGCACACATCGCCAACGAGAGGTAAGCGATTCGCGCCAGACTTTCCGGAGCAATCCCCAGACATCAAGGTCGTGTTGGGATTGCCACCTTCAGGGAATTTTTCCCACCGGGCGAACGTGACATGTTAGTTGAGTTGCTATCTGGGTAGCAATGGTTCGCGTCGGACTTTCCCAGAGTGATACCCAGACATCAAGGTAGTGTTGGGATCGCCACCTTCGGGGAATTTTTCCCACCGAGCGACCGTCATATTGTAGTCGAGCTAGGAGTATTACTTGAGAATATCCTTTTATATTTGATTTGTAAAAATTTTACTTGGGAGGGATGCCTCATTAAAAAACTCCCGTGGCGGAGAAAAAGAGTGCATCTTTATTTTTGTTCCTAATTTTTGGTTTTGTTGTCGTGTCCCCGTTCCTACTTCCTTTGTCGCGTCCTCGGCTCCGCTCTCCACACGCTTCCACTCCCAACCCCTCAGGTCAAAGTATCATCCCCATCACCACATCTTTCGAGCCAGATGTGCTCGCTAGCCATTCGTCATTATTTCTGGGCTGACTTCCTTCCATGCCCGCCTCGTGGTGGTGAGGAACTTCTCCCATCTTGCCCTTCTGCCTGTCGTGCTTGGGCGTCCCTCTGGCTTGAAAACTACCGAACCCACAGGCTTCCAGTATTTTTACTCTCTTTTTGCTTTACCCGGGCGACGACTCACTGGTTTCCTTCTCCTCGCCTTCCTTCTGTCCTTGGACCACTCGCGCGCCTTATCATCTCTTTCCTCGCCCCAGACCTGCTGGACGATCCGCTGGTCCATTTCCTGAATCGTAATTCCCTTTCCCTTCTCCTCATCTCGCCTCGAACTCAAGAGATTTGGTTTCCTAAACATCGGCAGTTCCCAGAATTCTGGGTCTTTTGAGCTCCAGCTGAAGAGGTCAAAGTTGTCCTCTACCAGCTTCTCTAAGCGTCTCTCCTGATTAACCGTGAGCCTGGGTTCGATCGCCAACACCCCCCTGCTAAATTTATACGCTTCCAAGTCTGCGATCACATTTGCCCAACGCTCCTCTGCTTGAGCGTCCGTGAACTGTCCACCCTTACCCGTTCTGCCATCTACCCCAACCTGTCCTGCATTGCTCCTTGATCTTGCTATCTTCCTGTCAACCTCCTGCTTCGATCCCCCCGGCCTGCCCTGATTACCTTGGATGACCTCAAACTCATGACACCTTTGTCCCTCGCCAGCTCATTTCTTTCCATACAAGCTGAGACAGTTGTTGTAACATTCCCTCGCCCTCCTTTGATCAACTACAATCTTTCCCACCTTTCCACTTATCAGCGGATATTTCACCGCCAGGTGTGCCGCCGAGATTACTGCACAAAGGCGATTGAGTGTGTTCCTTCCAATGATGGCATTGTAGGATGCCACAACCTGCAATACAAGATACCTTACACGGAGAAGCTTAGCGTTATCGTCGATACCAAAGACTGTGTCCAGATCTACATATCTGCGTACCCAGACTTGCTCGCCCGAGAAGCCTACCAAAGTTCCTGTATAGGGCATCAAATCTTTGTCCGTCAATCCTAATTGATCAAAAGCATCCCCATAAATGATGTCAGCGGAGCTCCCTTGGTCCAAAAGAACCCGCCGCACGTTAAAACTGTTGATCCTTATCATCACAACCACAGGATCATCTTTGTGTGTCCTGATCCCTTCAAAATCCGCCGACGATATCACAATATCTGGATGCTGGAAACCGAATGGAGTTTCGTACTATTGCACTGATGTCAGTGCTCTCACGTGCCTTCGCCTCGCCGACGCTGTATCTCCGCCCCGCCGAAGCCACCCGCGATTGTGTTTATTGTCCCAACTGGCGGCTCAAGGTCTTTATTAAAAGGTTTCCTCCGCCCCCTTATTCCTTGTTGCCAGTGTTTCCTTCTTGTCAGCGGTTGGCGTGCGCCGGCGGTCATCCTGCTGACGACCCCCTTTGTACCGGTTCCCTTGCTGCCGCTCTCCATTCCACCGATCGCCACGGTCGTTCATCTGTGATCGTCCCGCTCGAATGAGCCTCTCGATCTCGTTCTTCAGGGTAAAGCAATCTCCCATGTCGTGACCTGCCGAGCGGTGGTACTCGCACCACTTTGTTTTATCCAACACTACTCGGGGCGAGTCGGCTTCTTTCTCGCCTTCCTCAACCGCGTGAGTTGCCTTGACCTCTCGAAGCAACTCCGTCAGATGTGCGTTAAGACTCTTACCTGACTCCTCTCGCCGGCGAGGGTCGGCTTGATGCCACAGTCTGCGGCGCTCCAAATTTTATCTCTTAGGGTACAATGGCTCCTTCGCAGCTTTTTCCCCTGTCTTCACCTTCCTGTCTCGCTTTCTGCTGCCCTCTCCCCTCTCCTTATTCCGCTTTTCTTCAGGCGAAGCGTCCCCTGGTTCGCCGTCCTTCTCCTTTTTCGCGCCTTCGCTTGAAAGCATCATCTTCCTCGTCCAGGATGTAGGTGTTTGCTCGCGTCCGAATCTCCGCCATGGACCGAGCCGGCTTGCGGCTCAACTTGTTGTTCAGCTTCCCCGACTGCAACCCGTTCTTGAAGGCACGCGCACAGGCATGCGGCTATGACTCCTCAATTTTGACTGATGCTGCGCTGAATCGTTTTACATACTACTTCAGAGTCTCGCCCTCGGATTGACGGACATTGTAGAGATCCTCAATTGTCACCTGCTTGGTTTTACTGGCGGAAAACTAGACGAGGAATTTTGATGAGAAGTCACGGAAATTAGTGATGGATCCTCGGAGTAGTGTGGTAAACCACGCTATGGTTGTGCCTTTGAACCTAGCTGGGAACATCCTGCACTTCACAGCGTCGGAAGCGGCACTGATCACCATTTTCGTGTTGAAATATAGCAGGTGCTCTTTGGGATCAGCTTTCGCGCTGTATGTCTCAAGGACAATATTCTTAGCCAGAAATATAGCAGGTGCTCTCTGGTATGGAAACCTCCCTTACTGCCGCTGAGAACGGTTCGAATTCAGCCACGGCTTCCACCTCACGTTCCCTTTCATCCTGCTGCTCGGAACGATAATACTCTAGCTGTTCTTGCAAGTAATCGTTCCATTGTCGTATATCATCAACACTACGGATCAAACGCCTCCAGTCTTGGCCAGAAATCGGGTGAGTGCGCTCGTGATCTCTGCTGCTCCGGCGAAGTCGGCAGAGAAGGTAACGGAGGCGTTGGAGAAGGAGGTGGAGGTGGTGGTGGTGGTGGAGGAGGAGTTAACTGATCGGTTTCTTCACGGCGAACTTGCTCGCGTCGCGGCCTGCCTCTCACGCGACGTGGAGGCGAACCGCGCCGCCGCTCCTGATCTTCGTCGCGTCGTCGACGATGTGTTTCCATCGATCCTGATTGGTGAACCGAAGAACTTCAAGTGAAAAACTGAAAACTGAAGAAATTCACACAGAGAATTGGAATTCTCCAAATTCAATTGCAATCCACGCAGTACGGGAATCAAAATCTACCGTTCCCCATAGACGGCGCCAAATGTTCCATCATGAACATTGAGATGAGGTATAGTACCTAAGGTGCAAGGAACGTGATGTGAGATTCTTAGAGAGAATGAGAGCGTAACTACTTAGAGAGAGAAAATAACGGAATTTCTAGCTTGTTATTTCTCAAATGAGCTAAGAGTCCTTTACATTTGGTATCCCTCCCCTATTTATAGTTGGGGGAGTTGGGCCTAGCGCCTCTAAATCATCCTAATGGGCCAGCTGGGCCTCCGGGACAAAGGCCCAAGTGCTTGATGCGCTCCTTGCCTTAGGCCAGCGCCCCTGGGCGAGGGACCCTGGGGTCTCACCCAGTCCAAAATGATTCATGAAAATATTTGAACTAAATCATCATAGTTCTATGTGAACCAATGATTTTTTTTTGAACGTTGAACCATTGATATTTAAGATAAGGCTTAATTCCACTTTTCGTCCCTGATGTATCACGATTGTGCGATTTGGGTCCCCTTATTTCAAAACGAGCAATTTCCACCCCGCATATTTTTGCCGTCAACACTTTTGGTCTTTCCGTCATATATTCTGTCTAAATTGGATGATGTGGACTTCATTAATTGACATGGCATAGATCCACATACATAATTATTATCTAAATCATTTTTGTATTTCAATTAATAAATTAAAACAAAAATAATCCCAATCGCATTTTCAGTTCTTCTTCTTCCCTTCTCAACAACCATCTTCTTCTTCCCTCTCACCACCGTCTCTAACCATCCCACTACCACCGGTCTTCTTCTTTTTAGGCAAAGGTGCTAAAATCTGGTCATTCAACAACGCAACCAACACAATTAATTCATCAAAGTTTCATTCTTTAACAAAAACATAACATGAAGAGTGTGAAATTGAGTTTGTTTTTGAGTTACTTTGCCACCCAACAACACAATCAATTTGGTTTTTGATTTACTTTGCTTGTTGTTCAGTTTCTTCCCCTCACTTTTAACTCAAAAAAACCCAGAAATCAAACCCCATAGCCAAAAGCTTAAACACACAATTACTTTGCTTATTGTTATGTTTTCTTCACCTCTATCGATCTGCAAAACGCTGGGTCGCGGCCATACTCGGTGTCACAAGGTGGTTTGACCGCGGTGTGAGGTGAGGAGTTGAGGGGTTGTTGAGATCGGAGCAAGTTGGGGATGAGGCTATGAAGGTGGAGGTGGAGGTGAGGGATTGTTGTGGTCTGATTCGCCGTTTGGAGGGTTGGAGGGAGGGGGCATGGTTGCCTGAGGGGACGTTGTGGTGGTGGCATGCGAGTGGGGGGTTGGAGGTTGAAGATGGTGGTGGGGGCTGAAGGTTGAAGATGATAGGAATCAGGGTTTGGGGATATTTTTTTTTTTGGGTTATAATGTATTATTTGTAAAATAAAAATGATGTGTAAACTAATTATGTACTTTGAATTTTTTTTTGGTGCCAGCTAATTTAATAAAGTTCAAATCACTCATTTCTGTCAAATTTTGGACGGAACATTAATAGAAGGACCAAAGTTGTTGACAGTAAAAACATGTGGGATGCAAATCGCTCGTTTTAAAATAAGGGGACCCAAATAACACAATAGTGATAGATCAGGGGTGAAAAGTGAATTAAAGCTTAAGATAACTAGATAAAATGGAATTTCTAATCAACTTATTTTAACTATTTTTGGTCCACCAAATTAGGGTGATTTAACTAATTTTAATGAATCATTTAGATAACTCTACCTCTTCACACAAACAAATACATAAACAAATGGTGATATATCTTATGAAAATAAATTTCTTATATGAGAATTGTGATAATAAATATTGACTTTGTCATATATCCAAAAATGTATCTTCCTTTAATCCTTCTCTCAGCCGTTTCTCTTTCAAGTTCGTTTAAAACCTTCTCTCTCAAACACTGATTTTCCGTGTCTGACTTTGATTTCAAGCACCTCCTCAGCCTCCTTCCTTCACCGCCGTCAAGTTCCACGATCCTGTCCCGGACCCCGTCGCGCTCAATCTAGAGTACCAGCCGCGTGTACCCGTTTCAGATCGGGTTATCAGGTCGGATAATGTCAACCCGTTGAGATTTAGAGGCAGTTTCAGATCCATCCCTCACTTTCTACCGCCGTGGCATCTCTCACCGCACTATCACATTTCGTGAGTCCCATCAGGTTCCTCAGGTTCGCTGCTGACGATGACACAGGTTGCATCCCCTGTATCCCCTGACTCAACCACCTCTCACATCGTCGGAGACCTCAAGATCTACACCTCATCCTTTCAGCAGTTTGTACAAGACAGCAATTTATTGGATTTACCACTGAATAATGGCGATTATACTTGGTTTTCTAGTCGGAAAGACGAGATTTGGAGTCGCTTGGATCGTTGGTTAGTGTCTGATGAGGTCCTGGTAACGTTCTCTAATATTTCTCAATCTATTTTACCATGGAATGTATCTGATCATATGGCGGTGGGTTTGTTTTTTGGGGTGCCTGATTCGGGACCAAAACCATTTTATTATTTTAATCATTGAGTTGATGAGAACGGTTTTAAGGAATTAGTGGAGGCTTGGTGGACATCTGCTGTGTATCAAGGGTGGTCGGGTTATTTATTGCAACAAAAGCTAAGAGGGTTGAGAGGAAAAATTAGAGAGTGGCGTAGAAAGAAGGGTGCGTGGGGTGTAGAAAAAATTGCAAATTTAGAGAAGAGATTACAGGAGGTGATGAGTGAGTTAGAAGCAGAGGGGGGTTTAGAGGCTCTGAATAAGGAGAGAATGATGGTTTTAGAGGCTTTGTGGCGGGCATACCGTGAGGAGGAAAGAAAATGGTTACAAAAGTCAAGGGTAAGGTGGTTGAAGGAGGGAGACAGAAACACAAAATACTTTCACCGTGTGTGTAAGGCACGTACAGTAAAGAAAACCATCACGCAACTAAGGTATGGTGGGGTTCTGTTAACTTCCCCAGATGAGATAAAAGAAGCTATGCGAGCACATTTCATTAATTTTTTCCGCAAGGATGGTGGTCCTAGGCCGTGGTTCTCAAACATCAAATTAAATAAAGTGTCGGAGGCAGAAAAGCACTTTTTGGAAGCAGATTTTACAGTGGAGGAAATATGGGAGGTGGTAAAAAATTTTGATGGGAATAGAGCTCCAGGTCCTGATGGCTTTAGCATGGATTTTTTCAAAAAATTCTGGAATTTAATTAAAGATGAACTGCTATGTTTTTTCAATGATTTTTTCATGTCAGGACAGCTGGTGAGGGGTCTAAATTCCACTTTTATAGCTCTTATTCCTAAAGGGGGTGAACAAGAGCAAATATCGGACTACAGGCCAATCGGCTTAATTGGAAGTATTTATAAACTGCTGTCAAAAGTCCTTTCTGTGCGTCTGAGTTCTATGCTGCCACGTCTGTTAAGTCAGAATCAATTCGCTTTCACTGCAGGTCGTCAGATTGCGGATTGCTCTCTAATTGCTAATGAAATTGTCCACACCATGGCTTCAAGGCCAGAAGGAGGTTTGCTATTTAAAATTGATTTTGCAAAAGCTTATGATAATGTTGAATGGGATTATATGCTGGAGCTTCTGCAGGAAATGGGTTTTGGGGGAAAATGGATTAGCTGGATGCAGGTGTGCGTTTCAACAGCTTCTTTAGCAGTCCTGGTTAATGGCTCGCCTTCTGACTTCTTTAATATTCAGAAGGGACTGCGTCAGGGTGATCCCCTCTCACCTTTACTATTTAATATTGTGGCAAACGGGATGTCCTGCATGCTTAATCAATTACTGGAAGGTGACGCACCATGTGGAGTGGAATTGGCGCCGGGGTTCCGCATAAATCATTTACAGTTTGCAGATGATTCCTTGCTGTTTTCTGATTGTGATGAGCTTCAGTTCCAGACTCTAGCCATGGCAATTGAAGCTTACTTATACAGTTCAGGGTTGAAAGTAAATTTTAACAAATCAGCGGTTTATGGGGTGAACGCCAATTCTTCTATGGTACAACAAGCTGCAACTTGGTGGAATTTTAAAATCGGTACGCTACCTTTCATTTATCTTGGAACTCCATTGGGTGGCAATCCTAGAAGATTGTCTTTCTGGAATCCGGTGCTGGAAAATATGACTGCAAAATTGGGTTTGTGGAGTTCCCGCTTCTTGACTTTAAGTGGGCGACTTGTTCTGATAAAATCTGTTCTGAATGCTATTCCATTGTACTATATGGCTCTCTATAAAGCTCCGAAGGGGATAATTCAGCGGATAGAGAGGATTATGCGTCGTTTCTTATGGGGGGCCCTTCTGGTGAAAATAAAATCATGTGGATAGCATGGGAAGACTTGTGTAAGGGTACCCGGTTTGGAGGCCTAGGAGTGGGTTTTCTTGAATGGAAAAATAAGGCTATGCTTTTGAAGTGGGTGTGGTGGTTTGGTCGGGAGAGAGATGCTCTATGGAGGGAGGTGGTTTGTAAAAAATATGGTTTACCACTGCAGCTGATATCTTTTAATGTTGACCCGGCTGATGTGAAAAAATTATCTGAGCCTTTGGTAGATGTGTATGGTGTTTGGCGTGATAGTGGGTTAGTGGGCAATGTCTTTAGGGATGGTATGGCTTGTCAGATAGGGAGGGGAAGTGGTGTATTTTTCTGGTTGGATCATTGGGTAGGTTCCGCGCCTCTTAAAGTGGCTTTCCCTCGGGTGTTTGCATTAGCAGTTAATAAGAGGGCATTGGTGAGGGAGTATGGCACGGTGTTAGGTCCTCAATGAATATGGAATATTGCTTTTGTACGTGATTTTCTGGGTTGGGAGAGACAACAGTATTATGATTTACAGGCACTTCTTCAGACTTTGGTTCCCACACAGGGGGAAAGAGCGGACAGAGATTCCATAATTTGGAAACATGATAATATGGGGCTCTACAGTGTAAACTCTATGTGTGCAGTTGTGGAAGCCCGATGGTTCATTGAGGAGGGATGGTATGTCCCTCAATTCTTGAGACCTATCTTACCTCAAAAATTGCTTTATTTTTGTGGCAGGTGCAGAAGAATAGAATTGCTTCAAAGGAGAACTTGGAACAAAGGGGGGTGGTCTTAGAGAATGGTGCATCTTGTATTTTTTGCTTGTCTACAACAAAGACAGTGACACACCTTTTTTTGCATTGTCCCCAGATATGGATGCTATGCACAACAGTGTTACAGAGGGAGGGCATTATGTGGTCTATTCCAGAATCAGTTTCGACATTACTGGCTGAATGGAGTCAGATACGCAAAAATACATCAAGAATTCTGTGGGAGATGATTCCTTATGCATTATGCTGGGAGATATGGATGGCAAGGAATAATGTGATTTTCCATGATAAACTTTTTGATGTGGAAGCCATTTGGGAGTCTCATGTATTTTTATTGTTTACTTGGATAAGAGCTTGGTGGAAAGACTATCCTTATGATGCAACTCAGTTTGAAAGGGGCTTCTCAAAAATTGATCTAACGGCCAAGGTTAGTGTGCGGCCTCATATCCCTTGGAAACCACCTCAAGGGACGATTTTGAAATTCAATGTGGATGGTTCTTTTCAATCAGGACGAGCAGGCATTGGGGGGATTTTGAGGAATAGTGCAAAGGAGGTGCTTGGGGAGTTTTCTAGAAAGGTGGAGGTAAAACGAGCTGATGAGGCGGAGGTTTTGGCAATCTTGTATGCCTTATTATTTTGTCAGTAACTCATGATAGTTTCGATACTAATTGAGAGTGACTCAAGTCTTGCTGTGGATTGGGTGAGCGGAACAAAAAATAGACCTTGGAATTTAACTAATGAGTTGAATATGATTGACTATTTATATCCATTGGTGGCGTGCTGTGGGGTGTCTCATATTTTGAGGGAAGGGAATATGGAGGCGGACGAACTCGCAAAGGAGGGATGTTCTCGTGAGGTGCCAATTTGGAAATATGTTGGACAACAAGGCTAACATAACATGTTTGGCTGGTTGTTTTGCTTCTTACTGTGTTTTGCAGGGTCATAAAGCTATGGGAGATTTTGCTGTTTTGTAAATTACTGGTGGGGCTTGCTGTAACACCCCGATTTCGGTGGCGTCACTTTAGTAACTCAAGAATAAAATAAAGCGGAAAAGCAGGTATTTTTTTTGTTTTGTTTAAATAAAAAGACTTGTCGATATAAAGACTCATCCCAATCGCGATTAACAGCGATTAATATACAATACAAGCACACCCTTGCTGTAACTAAAAACATCGTCACGAGTGTCCTCAAGTGACGGAAAGTAACATCAAGTAACTAAAAGTATTGCCCAATGGCAAACAAGTGCGATTCATAAATAGAGTCATAAGTTTTATAAATACAGTCCTCCGAAGAGTAAGTCAGCCCAAAACGGCTTCCAAAAAAAGACTTCTTACGTCCGACTACTCCATGCGATTCCCATCTACGGAGAACCACACCGAAAGCAACCTGTCGGAAACTACCCTGTCCCAAAAGTACAAATGACGAATCAGAGCTATGACACTAACACCCAACCTTAGTAGGCTCTAAACACCCATACCCTATACTTCCATCATCGACCCTCATCTGGTCAGGCATTCAGTCCGGGTCCTCGTCGAAAGCTTCAGTAATAGTCATTACGCTCCTGGTCCTCCTTGAGTGACGAATCATCACGAATCGGCTGACGGACGCCTGGCAGCAGGCTGACCGCCCAAACACAAACATACAAACAAAGCCAAGGCGCTAGGGTCAACTCACGGAATAAAATAGATAATACAAACAACATGTGAAGAATAAGGGGGTATATATATATATGTTGTATATATACATGTAATTTATGTATTGCCTACCCTAAGGTATATACATAACATGTTATCAAGGCTCTAATAAACAATTCGATATCTGCTATCTCAACAGTTCAATAAACAATGGCTCAATAATTCAACAAGGGTGCATGTATGCATGCAATGTCAATTCAGAAGATTATCCCAACAATTAGGCATGTCAAGTCGATCCAACCCATCGGGTTGAACATACGGACTCGCACACGCAACAAGTGACAACGCCAAGTCGGTTCACTCAAAAAAGTCGAACATACGGACGTTGCGCGGGTCCAATGACTATCGCCGAATCGATCCAATCCATCGGATTGAACATACGGATCCGCGCGTGTCGAAAAGTTGTCGCTGAATCGATCCAATCCCTCGGATTGAACATACGGATTCACGCGAGTTAAAATGGCAATCGCTGAATCGATCCAATCCATCGGATTGAACATACGGACCCACGCGTGCCTGAATGACTACCGCCGAATCGATCCAATCCATCGTATTGAATATACGGATCCGCGCGTGTCAACAATTATTGCCGAATCGGCCCAACCCGTCGGGTTTGGACATACGAATTCGCGCCGCAAAGTCGAAGATACACTCTTGGTGTCCTTCTATAAAGGCCCAGTCTTTCGACCGTCCCAAAACCCCGAACGTATGCATAATGCAATATAGTTAACCAAACATCGAATCGTCCTCACACGTACGAGTTTAACCACAAATCTCAATTTAAAAGTACCCGAAGGTCAAAGTCGTCTTGCGACTAGGCTGTGAAAAGCCGGAGTACATATTGCACTCAGTGACATTTCCATGGTCACTATGGTTCATCCCCGTGACGACCATCAAATCATCTCAAGTTCAAAGCTTTTCGACTACTTCCCGTTTTTCACAATCATTTCCTACTCTTAAATTTTCCTAAAGGTCTCGTTAGTTAATCAAAGCATTTCAAGTTGAGTTAATCAAGTTATGAGGTTTATTATTGAAATCCGAATTCCATAAGTTCTCAAGTTCCAAATTCCAACTATTCAAAGTTTCCCAACTCTCCCAAATATAATCCCCGGGAAAAGTCTAAGTATTTCAAAGAGGGCTAGATCTCAGACCTCAGGTGTAACACCCCGATTTCGGTGGCGTCACTTTAGTAACCAAAAGTAAACTTAATGCGGAAAAACGTGAAATATTTTTTTTCGATAATAACTAAGACAAGACTGAATTAAATAAAACCCAAAAGCGAAAAGTAATAAAACTAATATACAATATATAAACAGCCCCCGCTGTAAGTAGCAACCTCGTCACGAGTAAACCTCCAGTGACGGAAAGAAAAGTGTAACGCCCGAAGGCAAAAGGTACAATCCACAAGAAAGGTCAAGTGTCCGCAACACTATCCCTCAAAACTGAGAATAAGCTGGCCCATCGGCCTGAAGCAAGACCTCCTAAGTCCAACCAACACTCTGTGATTCCCGTAAAGAACCACACAAAAAGCTATAGGTGGGAAACTACCCTGTCCCCAAAGAAAACAAATGATGTTCAGAGCTAAGACTCTACTCCTACACTAATCCCATCTCGAGGAGCTCACACTAACACTCATTCCTACATGCTAGCGTGATCGTCGTCCGAATTTGAAATCCAGAACGACCTAGTCTATGTACACCATCTGATGAGGACAAGGACAAGGACAAGGGTCATGGAGCACTAAAAGGACTTGGAGGACCAATGACAAGGGCTAGAGCTAAAAAGGCCAAAGAGACTCTTCAGCAAGTAGTGGCAACCATTCTTGAAGACAAAGTGGTAGAAGAGATGGAACCAAAAATCATGATGATCATTCAGGCCCAAGAAGAAGAGCCAGCCCACGCATAGGGGCTGCCATGTGATGTTTTGTTTTATTTTATTTCAATAAAAATGCAAAGGACCAATTGAATAAGTTGGATCCAAATGCATTATGTAGCTGAATTTTATTTTAGTGTGTTTAATCCACTTCAAGTGGTGTGTGTTTGCATGTGGCGCATGAAGGGCTTAAAGGGAGGGATCCATTCCTTTCTTAAAACTCTTTGAATGTGTTTGAATTTCAATAAGTTCTGAATGGAGGAGTTACATCAGCAAAGTAAAAGGATTGAAGAGCTTTCAAAGGCAAGAATGGAGTTACAAAGACAAGGAAATTAAGTGCATAAAGAGCATTGAATGCTAACACCCTGGTCAGAATAACAATCAAGAAAGGGAGTTACATGAAGCAATCAGCCACTAAAAACACGTTCAGGGCTGAAGCATATCACGATCTTCCTCTTTTAATTTGTAACTCCTAGCCTAGGATTCTTCTAGAGAAATTACACCTCATCATTTTTTTGTAACTAGGCTGAATTTCCTTCTTCTTTATAAGGACCACTCCTTCAATGTAATAGACAGATTATGAATGAATTAGTATTTTTTTTCTGAGTGATTCAGATTTGTGAGAGTGATTCTCATAGTTCTTGAGTGATTCAAGAATTAGGCTTATCAAGGGTTTGCCACCACCTTTGTGTGAAGTCTTCATCTTCCATTTCACTAAAACTTCCCCTCTTTTCTGTCCATTTCCCTTCTATCACGAAATTCTTCTTCTTCTTTCTCACATTTCAGAGTTCTCATCATCCAAGATCAATCCTAGACGATCCATTTCAGCCCTTGCATCAACTTGGGGCGTATCATTTGGTAATCAGAGCTCCGGTTCTAGGATTTTGGTTTCTTTTCTTATCTGGAATTTTGGTTAGCAACTCTTTGTCATTTCTTGTTTCCTTGATTTTAGTTTTTGTTTCTTTTGGCTGAACCATTGCAAAAGTTAAGCCTTGTTAATTGTTCAGAATCAAAAACAAATTACAAAACGAAAATTCGAAAAAAAAAAACGAAAATTCAAAAAAAAAAAGGCTGAATGGTTCTTGTTTAATTAGCCAAATTCAATTGTTCAAGGTAATTTTGTTGCTAGCATTCCAATTTATTTTCTTCTTTCTGTTTGTTCTTGAATTCTTCTTTAGTCTCTAAATATTTTGAGTCCTTTCCATTTCTGTGGTGATTTGTCTTGTCTTCTTTTGTTTCATATTCTAAAGTCTATTCTAATCTGTGTGACTCTACACAAATTTGGTGGCATAATTCTTTGTGTGTCTTAACTTTGATTTACTCAAGAGATTGTGAGAATTTTTGAGTGGAAAAAGGCAAGAGTGCACATCATAGAAAAGCCAATTTGAGGGAAACACGAGAGAAGTGAGGTAAACACTAACATTTGTTTGTTCTACTTGAATCTTTTCATTTGTCAAAGATGTCAGGAGAAGAGGAGGAGCAACCAGCAGTGCAACTTTCGACCATCGAAATGCGGGCTCTTACACAACATCTGGAAAACTTAATGAGGAGGCAAACTGAAGAGATCCACGAAAGGCTGGATCAAATGGAGAACCGGAACAATAGTGACAGTGAAGGCGGGAGGCCACGACGAATTCGTGAAAATCCTAGACCTGCTCGGATTGAGGGAGTCAAATTCCAAATTCCTCCTTTTAAGGGAAAGAGTGATCCAGAGGCATACTTGGAGTGGGAACTCAAAATAGAGCATGTCTTTGCTTGCAACAACTATGAGGAGGACCAAAAGGTGAAACTTGCAGCTGCTCACTTTTCAGACTATGCTCTTGTTTGGTGGAATAAGTTTGCAAAAGAGAGATTGAGAAATGAGGAGCCAGCGGTGGAAACATGGGCTGAAATGAAACGAATCATGAGGAAAAGATATGTCCCTTCAAGCCATGCTAGGGATGTAAAATTTAAACTTCAAAAACTTACCCAAGGCAGCAAGAGTGTTGAGGAGTATTACAAAGAACTTGAGGTGCTTATGTTGCAAGCCAATCTTGAGGAGGATGAAGAGGTAACCATGATTCGATTTATTAATGGTTTATCTAATGATGTTAGAGATATTGTAGAACTTCAGGAATATGTAGACATGGAAGAATTGCTGCACAAGGCCACTAAAGTTGAGCAACAACTCAAAAGGAAAGGGCTTGCAAGGAAGAGTTCTACCAATTCCAATTCATCTTGGAGAGACAGAATGAAAGATGAAGGGCCGAGCACCCTTAGCAAACCAGCCACCAAACCACAAGCTTCAGCTTCTTCAAAACCTCTTGAACAACCATCCAAAAAGAGCAAAGAGGTCAAGTGCTTCAAATGCCAAGGTATGGGACATTATGCTTATGAATGTGCCTCCAAAAAGACCATGATTCTTAAGGATGATGGAGACTACACCAGTGAGTCCGAAGGAGAACAAAGTGAAGAAGAAGAGGAGGCAGCCATGAATGGTGAACTGTTGATGATCCGGAGAATGCTTGGTAGCCAACAAAAGCCAAAGAAAGAAAGCCAAAGAGAGAATATCTTTCACACAAGATGTTCTGTCAATGGGCAGATTTGCTTGATGATTGTTGATGGCGGGAGCTGTACTAATGTGGCTAGTGAAAGAATGGTGGAGAAGCTGAACCTGGTCACAAAACCACATCCTTGGCCATACAAACTTCAATGGCTCAGCCACTATGGAGAAATACAAGTAAGTAAGCAAGTTGAAGTTGACTTTTCCATTGGCAAATACAGGGATAAGGTTCTTTGTGATGTTGTTCCCATGGAGGCTAGTCACATACTGTTGGGAAGACCATGGCAATATGACACCAACTCTGATCATAATGGCAGCACCAACAAGATCTCATTCCAACATCAGGGCCAGAAAATTACGCTCAAACCTTTGAGCCCTAGGGAGGTGCGTGAGGATCAAAAGAAAATGAGAGAAAAGATTGAACAAGAGAGAAAAGAAAAGAGTGAGACACTTGAGAGAAAGCAAAAAGAAAAGAGTGAAACACTTGAGAGAGAGCAAAAAGAAAAGAGTGAAATACTTGAGAGAAAAGAAATTTGTTTGATCAAAAAGAGAGAGGTGAAAAGGATGATAGCTTCAAAACAGATCCTATACTTGATGTTTTGCAAAAATCAGATTTTGAACACTAACACTTTTGAAAATTTTGAACTGCCGTCTAGTGTTAAATCTCTTTTGCAGGATTATGAGGATGTGTTTCCAACAAGTGTTCCAAGTGGTCTACCACCACTGAGAGGAATTGAGCATCAAATTGATCTCATTCCGGGAGCTTCTTTGCCTAATAGGCCAGCATATAGAAGCAACCCACAAGAAACCACTGAAATTCAAAGACAAGTGGAAGAACTCTTGAACAAAGGGTGGGTAAGAAATAGCATGAGTCCTTGTGCTGTACCGGTGATTTTGGTACCAAAGAAAGATGGGACTTGGAGAATGTGCTCTGATTGTAGAGCCTTGAATAACATCACCATTAAGTATAGGCACCCTATTCCTAGACTTGATGATTTGCTTGATGAATTGCATGGAGCATGTTATTTTTCTAAAATTGATTTGAAAAGTGGTTACAATCAGATAAGGATTAAAGAAGGGGATGAATGGAAAACTGCTTTCAAAACTAAATATGGTTTGTATGAATGGTTGGTTATGCCTTTTGGTTTAACTAATGCACCTAGTACTTTTATGAGACTAATGAACCATGTTTTGAGGGAATTCATTGGGAAATTTGTGGTTGTGTACTTTGATGATATTTTGGTCTATAGCACTACTCTTGAGCTGCATGTTGAGCACTTAAGATCCGTCTTGAGTATGCTTAGAAAGGAACAATTGTTTGCCAATCTTGAGAAATGCACTTTTTGCACTGACCATGTTGTGTTTCTTGGTTTTGTTGTGAGTTCGAAAGGAGTGCAGGTTGATGAGGAAAAGATCAAAGCCATTCAAGAGTGGCCCACTCCTAAATCCGTGGGTGATGTAAGAAGTTTTCATGGCTTGGCCAGTTTCTACAGGAGGTTTGTAAAGGACTTTAGTACCTTGGCAGCACCCCTAAATGAAGTGGTGAAAAAGAATGTGGGTTTTCATTGGGGAAAGAATCAAGAAGAGGCCTTTGCTGCCCTAAAGCATAAGCTTACCCATGCACCTATACTTGCTTTACCTAACTTTGCTAAATCTTTTGAACTTGAATGTGATGCTTCAAATGTAGGTATTGGTGCTGTGTTGCTTCAAGAAGGCCACCCAATTGCTTATTTTAGTGAAAAGTTAAGCGGAGCTGCCCTTAACTATTCTACTTATGATAAGGAATTGTATGCTTTGGTGAGAGCTTTGAAGACTTGGCAGCATTATCTTTTGCCCAAGGAATTCGTGATTCAGAGTGATCATGAGTCGCTGAAATACTTGAAGGGGCAAGGTAAGTTGAACAAAAGGCATGCCAAATGGGTTGAATTTTTGGAACAATTTCCCTATGTCATAAAACACAAAAAAGGGAAAAGTAACATTGTGGCTGATGCTTTATCCAGGAGACACGTGTTGCTTTCCATGTTAGAGACTAAATTGCTAGGACTTGAACATGTGAAAGAAATGTATGAAAAAGATGATAACTTTGCTGAAATTTTTGTGGCTTGTGAGAAAGTTTCTCAAAATGGATTTTATAGGCACAATGGATTTTTATTTAAGGAAAACAGGTTGTGTGTGCCTAAAAGTTCCATTAGAGAACTGCTTGTTAAAGAATCCCATGCTGGGGGATTAATGGGTCATTTTGGAGTCCAAAAGACTCTAGAAACTTTACAGGAACATTTCTATTGGCCCAAAATGAAACATGATGTGATCAAGTTTTGTGAACATTGCATTGTTTGCAAGAAGGCTAAGTCTAAGGTGATGCCACATGGTTTGTATACTTCTTTGCCAATCCCTGAATACCCTTGGGTTGACTTGTCTATGGACTTTGTTTTAGGCCTCCCTAGAACAAAGAATGGTAAGGATTCCATTTTTGTGGTTGTTGATAGGTTTTCAAAAATGGCTCACTTTATTCCTTGCAGGAAAGCTGATGATGCTTGTCACGTTGCTGATTTGTTCTTTAAAGAAGTTGTAAGACTTCATGGGATGCCTAGAAGCATAGTTAGTGATAGGGACACCAAGTTCCTAAGTCACTTCTGGAGGACTTTATGGGGGAAGTTAGGCACCAAACTTTTGTTCTCTACCACTTGCCACCCACAAACTGATGGGCAAACTGAGGTGGTTAATAGGACCCTAGGCACTTTGCTTAGGACTGTCCTTAAGGCCAATTTAAAGGCTTGGGAGGCGTGTTTGCCTCATGTTGAATTTGCTTACAATAGGGCTGTCCATAGCACTACCAATTGCTCTCCATTTGAAGTAGTGTATGGATTTAACCCTTTGACTCCTCTTGATTTGTTGCCTATGCCTAACATTTCTGTTTTCAAGCACAAGGAAGGACAGGGCAAAGCTGAATATGTCAAGAAGATGCATGAGCGTGTGAAGGCTCAAATTGAGAGAAAGAATGAGAGTTATGCTAGGCAAGCTAACAAGGGAAGAAAGGAGGTGGTGTTCCAACCCGGAGATTGGGTTTGGGTGCACATGAGGAAGGAAAGGTTTCCAGAACAAAGGAAATCCAAACTCCAACCTAGAGGGGATGGACCTTTTCAAGTGCTTGAGAGAATCAATAACAATGCCTACAAAATAGAGCTTCCAGGTGAGTATAACATCAGCTCAACCTTTAATGTCTCTGATTTATCTCTCTTTGATGCAGATGGCGGAGAATTTGATTTGAGGTCAAATCCTTTTCAAGAGGGAGGGAATGATGAGGACAAGGACAAGGACAAGGGTCATGGAGCACTAAAAGGACTTGGAGGACCAATGACAAGGGCTAGAGCTAAAAAGGCCAAAGAGACTCTTCAGCAAGTAGTGGCAACCATTCTTGAAGACAAAGTGGTAGAAGAGATGGAACCAAAAATCATGATGATCATTCAGGCCCAAGAAGAAGAGCCAGCCCACGCATAGGGGCTGCCATGTGATGTTTTGTTTTATTTTATTTCAATAAAAATGCAAAGGACCAATTGAATAAGTTGGATCCAAATGCATTATGTAGCTGAATTTTATTTTAGTGTGTTTAATCCACTTCAAGTGGTGTGTGTTTGCATGTGGCGCATGAAGGGCTTAAAGGGAGGGATCCATTCCTTTCTTAAAACTCTTTGAATGTGTTTGAATTTCAATAAGTTCTGAATGGAGGAGTTACATCAGCAAAGTAAAAGGATTGAAGAGCTTTCAAAGGCAAGAATGGAGTTACAAAGACAAGGAAATTAAGTGCATAAAGAGCATTGAATGCTATGTTCCCTGGTCAGAATAACAATCAAGAAAGGGAGTTACATGAAGCAATCAGCCACTAAAAACACGTTCAGGGCTGAAGCATATCACGATCTTCCTCTTTTAATTTGTAACTCCTAGCCTAGGATTCTTCTAGAGAAATTACACCTCATCATTTTTTTGTAACTAGGCTGAATTTCCTTCTTCTTTATAAGGACCACTCCTTCAATGTAATAGACAGATTATGAATGAATTAGTATTTTTTTTCTGAGTGATTCAGATTTGTGAGAGTGATTCTCATAGTTCTTGAGTGATTCAAGAATTAGGCTTATCAAGGGTTTGCCACCACCTTTGTGTGAAGTCTTCATCTTCCATTTCACTAAAACTTCCCCTCTTTTCTGTCCATTTCCCTTCTATCACGAAATTCTTCTTCTTCTTTCTCACATTTCAGAGTTCTCATCATCCAAGATCAATCCTAGACGATCCATTTCAGCCCTTGCATCAACTTGGGGCGTATCATTATCCGTCCTCCTCTCGCTACCGCGATACGCTCCAGTTCCCGCATCTCAACCCTAGTTCCTCCCGAAGGATGAACCATCATGAATCAGCCCGCCGAAGACAAAGGGCGTTTGTTCGCCAAAGCACACACAGAAGACGCGAGGGTCAACTCCAAAGAATTATATAAATAATACCACCAATAGATACCAATAAAAGATTAGCCACTTAGGCTTATAACTAGGGATAACATCCTAGGGTTGCATTATTCCACAAAGAATATAACGACTGTAAATCACAGTTAACATGCATCAAGTAGAACTACCAAGTATCAAACACACTCATCAACTAAGTCAGAATGCATGTTGCATGAGATGATATGGCGGTTAACCCAGTTAACCAAATGCATTCCGGAAACGGATGGACATCAAACGGATCAATCCTAGCACCAGCAACGGTGGGACCATTCTGCCCGCGTGTCTCTTACACCAAACATAGGTATGGACATCAACGAGTCAATCCTAGCACCAGCAACGGTGGGACCATTTATGCTCGCGTGCCTCTGGGATGGACATCAACCGGATCAATCCTAGCACCAGCAACGGTGGGACCATTCTGCCCGCGTGTCTCTTACATCAAACCAAGGTAGCCAGATCAGCCGTAACCCGTAGGTCTGCCATTTCGGTCTGCTACAAGAGACGTCTACAGACGCTCTTACACGGAAATCCGGGTCTTATGACCATTTTGGAATCCGACGAGGTCCAGAGTACGTCCTGTGTTAATACCTCATTAATGTTGCATGAATGCAGGATGATTAGTCAAACAACGTCTCCGAATCTCACTCGACACGTCGCCACGTGTTCCAGGTAAATTAAAGTCTCTAAAAGCTTACCCTAAGGTAAAGTCGATTCTGCGACAAAAGACACATTCTTCACAACAACACATAACCCACGATGATCTCCAAATCATCCGACTCATCTCAATCCGATGGTCACAACTGCTCAACGAGCACAGAGTATCACACTCTCGGAAACTAACGGTTTCCCGGACTTATCCCCAGGATAGCCCAACAACACATAGCTGCTCCAACAGCACAAGAGTATCAACATACTCAACACTTCTCAACTTTCTCAACACTTGGATCCGACGACACTTCTCGTTTTCCAAAAACTAAGATTTGCATCCAAAGCTTCCTTTCGAGTTTATTATCTTTATTTAAAGATTTAGAGGTTGTTTAATGTCTTATGAGTTTTCTTTTCAAAATAATATCCTTTTTAGTCTTATCGCAAATCCTATAAGTTCTCGGGATCTCCTAATCCCCAAATGACTCCAGAGAATGTCTCGATCCACAAACATCATAACAAGGCCCGAATCTCATTCGTCCTATCAAACTTTCTCAAAACTCTCAAAATAAAATCGGCATGACCTGCCCGCTATTCTCACCATTCAGAATCTCAGATCTCATTGCATAAGTATAAATAACTCAGCACAACCAATCAACATGTCATATATCAATATATTAAACAATAACCACATAGCACTTAGCATATAAGGCATGCACCACACATCCTAAATTACCCAATTAGCACTTAGCATGAAGATTCAATCTCAAAAGCATTCAGTAGATGCATCATCTACATTGTCAGCCGAAGCCTCAGAAAACGTTTTTCCAATCAAGCACAAACAATTGCATAAACAGTAAACAATGTCGAAAGCATCGACCCTAAGCATTAACTAGAGATTCAGTGAGTAGCCCTCACCTGCAGATTCTCCAGGATTATCTTCTAACTCTTCCTCACAAGCAAAGCGTTGCTCCTCAGGAAATTCCTCAAAAGTTCCTTTAAAGCAAAGTCACAGAAATACTATCAGAATCTATCGAGAACTAAGCTATCGATACTTACTAAGGTTACACGAAGTAATCTATACTCTAAGGTACGATAATCTAGCGCGAAAGACAAGTTTTCGGAAAAGGAAATTTTCCTCCTCCCCCTTAATAGGGCTCGGCCACTTTAGGTAATTATGGGGCTCGATTTTTCTTCGATCAAACTTGGTTCCTATGCTATCATTAGCTGTAACTAAGGGTATTCTGAACTCGAAAAAATTATCGGATCGAAAACTGTCGCAGGGGTATTTTGGTCATGATTTTTAACTTAGGATTTTCAAAACTGAAATCCCAAAAATAAAATTTTGCAGGGACGTCACCAACGACGTTTATGACAACTAATCCTACTAGCACTAAACTAAGGCGATAGTTTTCAGCCTAAAGGTTGAAGCTTTACACCAAAAACCCCAAAAATGGGTATTTTAGGTTCAAATTGATTCCGGCGGAATTCCGGCGACATAACGGAAAATCTAACCTGGCAGAAGTGATCTTGGGCACATATAGAAGAGGTTTAGAATCAGAAATGAAAGATTCAGGATAGTTTTGCAAAAACCCATAAACTATCCACTCAGAAAACTCTACAGAAAAGCTATGGAAAAAGCGATCGGAGGTAAGGATTAGCGACTATACCTCGAAGCCTTGAAGCAGCAACTGATTGATCGACGATCAAGCAAGGATTGAACAAAATCTCTTCCTCCTTCTTCTCCTTCTTGGCCGCGGGTTTGGGTGGGGAAAATGGTGGAAAATTTGTATTTTTCTTCCTTTCTTGGCTATATATAGAGGTTGGAAATTCGCGGGGAAATGAAAGTTTCGCGAATCTGATTTTTCCGGCGTCATTCTCCGTGAATTAATAGATATGTTTTGGCGAAAGAATTCCAAAACTATAAAGAGGTCTCTTTGTATTTTTGGCAACTAATGCATAGTCGGTATAAAACTATTTTACCCGATAAGTTGCTTTTTGCATCGAATGTCGGAATAGAAAACTTCCTTCGGAAGAAAGATTGAAATCATCAAGAGAAATGGGTGTACGCGTGTAGAATATTCATTTGAAGCTCTGAATAGATAAAGTCCCCATAGTCGGGTGATTCTAGGGTTTTGAAATACCAGGGATTCGGTTTCGGCAAACTTCCGATGATTGGAATCGGACGTTCGTTGATCCTAGAGTTTCGCCTCGAAACGATTGTGATATATGGAAGAAGAGAAGTTCTAACATTTCTCTGAAGATTTTTGGAATTAACTGCCATCGTGCCTAAAAGTGAAAATTAGCTATATACTAGGGTTTCTGACCTAGGTTTAAGCGTGTAACGATCGTGCTATAACTTTTATCGACTTCAATACGAACCTCAGACTTTTCCTGAACTTTCTCCTTCATACATTTATTTCATTTACTAAACTCTTGTTCAGGTTTCCCTTCGCCATGCATCAAACCTACTGGTGAATAAGAATTTATTCACTTGGTATAAACTGAAAAACTTGGGCCTTACATTACTATCCTCCAAAAAGAAAGTTTCGTCCTCGAAACTTAAGGGTTAGTAAAAAAAAATTCTGAATATTGTCCCTTGGTCTTTTCCTCTAACTCCCATATAGCACCGTCTGTGTCTTTGTTCCAAATAACTTGCACTAAAGCACTCTGCTTTCCCCTCGATTGTTTCACTCTTCTAGTCCCAATGCTGACCGACGGCGTCTCAAAAGACATATCGTCCTCTAACTCTCTGTTGTCCGGTTCGACCACTTGAATCGGTTCTCCGTTGGAAATAATATTTGTTGGCATTCGTGCAATCGCACAACCTTAACCACTTGCTCCTCTGCCCTTGTTCGTCCAAAATACTGATTAGGAACTCGGTACATCTCTATGTTCCGGATTGAATGCTCAACTTGAGTCGTACTACCTTGTGCATGACAAGACTCATTCTCCTTAATCATAAATTCATCAACCCCTCATAAGCTAATCATCCTCTTGATATCCAACAATCCATTATTGTCGTCTTTGTCCTCAAAACCTTCCTCACTCAAACCAGTTTACACTTACTGAAATCCCTAACGCTTCGCATCAATCGAGATTTATCCTCTAGAAGATCAAATCATAACTATACCTCAAGGGACTTAACTAGTCATTTCGTCATCTCATCCTTCAACTTACTGTCATACAGCTCAATAGCTTGTGTCGGCTCCACAATATACTTCCGTTTAAACGTATCGGTGGAAGACTACTTCCTAGGCTTAGCATGTTATCCTAAACCTCGTGTACTTCTATAGTTAAAATACGAGCAATAACTGAGTAAAGTCTTAATAGATGTACTAACTATAAGGTTAAAGCTCAGACAGTATATGTAAGTTAGGTGTGTTTGCACACGCTACGAGAGTAATGGAACAATATTATACTGAAATAAGAAAGATTGGTTAGAAGGTTACCATCGTTCTTGCGCTCTCCTCTGACAAATCCTTCAGCTCTCTCACCGTCCATGGTGTAAACTCTTGCTTTAGCAGCAGAACGTTTTCCACGAGCAGTGTTCACGGTTGGCTCCGTCTTGGGTGCTCTGCACTGACCGACATTATGCCCCATTCTGTTACAATTAAAGCATTTGGGCCTCGTGTCGGGACAAGCATTAACATAGTGCCCCGGCTTCCCACATCTGAAACAGGTCACCTCCCTGTTCAAAGTCCGATCTCCAGAACCACCAGCAGTACCCGTCATGGGTCTGTAAGATCCTGAAGTAATCCCTCCTCCAGCAGGACGCTGATATGGTTTCCTGCTCTGAAACTTCCCCTTGTCTTGAAAATTTTGAGAACCTGATCTCATCGGCCCTCCAGTTCCGGTACGGTTCAACCCCCGGTTCTTCATCAGCTCCACTTCCGTGGCCTTCTCAACCAAGGATTGGAAACGCATGATTCCCAGCGGCCTCACTGAGTCCTCAATATCAGGCCTCAGTCCATTTACAAAGCGCTTGCACATGTAGCGCTCATTCACGTGATCATGGAAGAATTGAAAATGCTTCGCCAAAGATTCCAGCTTCGAAGCAAATTCCGGTACAGACATACCTCCCTGACGGAGTGTCAGAAACTGTGCCTCCCTCTCATCCCGAGCACTTGTTGGAAAATACTTTTCCAAGAATGCGGTCCGGAATGAGTTCCAGTTAATCTCCTCGTGATTATCTTCCATAATCCCCCTGGCGCCCTTCCACCAGTACTCAGCATCACCGAGCAGTAGATAAGTCGCCATGCCCACTTTGGCACCCTCAACAGTCTGCAGCACGCCAAATATCTTCTCGATCTCCTGAATCCAGAGATCTGCTTTATCCGGGTCAGTACCACCAGAGAACTTTGGTGGGTTTTGCCTCCTGAAATCATTCAGGCCTTTGTTCTGGTCCAGAGTTACTTCCCTCTGGCGCTGATGCTGATCACGTGCCTCCTCAGCAGCACGCCTCATCGCATTGTCATTCGCCTGCGCTGTCACAGCTTGGGCCATAGTGGCCATCATCTCAGCTAGCTGATTAGTATTCACCATGTTCTGTTAAGTTAAACAAACAGTTAGTACTCATCATAAGATAGCATCTAGTATAACTATACAATATGATTAAGCAATAACTTCAATCAATTTTTAAGCGAAAAATCGCTTGCAGACAATCAATTTTCACTCTTTGCAGAGTCACACAACCTAGCACAGAAGACCTATTCCCCAACAACTCCCGAAAGACTCGACCGTGCTCTGATACCACAATGTAACACCCGATTTCGGTGGCGTCACTTTAGTAACCAAAAGTAAACTTAATGCGGAAAAACGTGAAATATTTTTTTTCGATAATAACTAAGACAAGACTGAATTAAATAAAACCCAAAAGCGAAAAGTAATAAAACTAATATACAATATATAAACAGCCCCCGCTGTAAGTAGCAACCTCGTCACGAGTAAACCTCCAGTGACGGAAAGAAAAGTGTAACGCCCGAAGGCAAAAGGTACAATCCACAAGAAAGGTCAAGTGTCTGCAACACCATCCCTCAAAACTGAGAATAAGCTGGCCCATCGGCCTGAAGCAAGACCCCCTAAGTCCAACCAACTCTCTGTGATTCCCGTAAAGAACCACACAAAAAGCTATAGGTGGGAAACTACCCTGTCCCCAAAGAAAACAAATGATGTTCAGAGCTAAGACTCTACTCCTACACTAATCCCATCTCGAGGAGCTCACACTAACACTCATTCCTACATGCTAGCGTGATCGTCGTCCGAATTTGAAATCCAGAACGACCTAGTCTATGTACACCATCCGTCCTCCTCTCGCTACCGCAATACGCTCCAGTTCCCGCATCTCAACCCTAGTTCCTCCCGAAGGATGAACCATCATGAATCAGCCCGCCGAAGACATCCTACAAAGGGCGTTTGTTCGCCAAAGCACACACAGAAGACGCGAGGGTCAACTCCAAAGAATTATATAAATAATACCACCAATAGATACCAATAAAAGATTAGCCACTTAGGCTTATAACTAGGGATAACATCCTAGGGTTGCATTATTCCACAAAGAATATAACGACTGTAAATCACAGTTAACATGCATCAAGTAGAACTACCAAGTATCAAACACACTCATCAACTAAGTCAGAATGCATGTTGCAAGAGATGATATGGCGGTTAACCCAGTTAACCAAATGCATTCCGGAAACGGATGGACATCAAACGGATCAATCCTAGCACCAGCAACGGTGGGACCATTCTGCCTGCGTGTCTCTTACGCCAAACATAGGTATGGACATCAACGAGTCAATCCTAGCACCAGCAACGGTGGGACCATTTCTGCTCGCGTGCCTCTGGGATGGACATCAACCGGATCAATCCTAGCACCAGCAACGGTGGGACCATTCTGCCCGCGTGTCTCTTACACCAAACCAAGGTAGCCAGATCAGCCGTAACCCGTAGGTCTGCCATTTCGGTCTGCTACAAGAGACGTCTACAGACGCTCTTACACGGAAATCCGGGTCTTATGACCATTTTGGAATCCGACGAGGTCCAGAGTACGTCCTGTGTTAATACCTCATTAATGTTGCATGAATGCAGGATGATTAGTCAAACAACGTCTCCGAATCTCACTCGACACGTCGCCACGTGTTCTAGGTAAATTAAAGTCTCTAAAAGCTTACCCTAAGGTAAAGTCGATTCTGCGACAAAAGACACATTCTTCACAACAACACATAACCCACGATGATCTCCAAATCATCCGACTCATCTCAATCTGATGGTCACAACTGCTCAACGAGCACAGAGTATCACACTCTCGGAAACTAACGGTTTCCCGGACTTATCCCCAGGATAGCCCAACAACACATAGCTGCTCCAACAGCACAAGAGTATCAACATACTCAACACTTCTCAACTTTCTCAACACTTGGATCCGACGACACTTCTCGTTTTCCAAAAACTAAGATTTGCATCCAAAGCTTCCTTTCGAGTTTATTATCTTTATTTAAAGATTTAGAGGTTGTTTAATGTCTTATGAGTTTTCTTTTCAAAATAATATCCTTTTTAGTCTTATCGCAAATCCTATAAGTTCTCGGGATCTCCTAATCCCCAAATGACTCCAGAGAATGTCTCGATCCACAAACATCATAACAAGGCCCGAATCTCATTCGTCCTATCAAACTTTCTCAAAACTCTCAAAATAAAATCGGCATGACCTGCCCGCTATTCTCACCATTCAGAATCTCAGATCTCATTGCATAAGTATAAATAACTCAGCACAACCAATCAACATGTCATATATCAATATATTAAACAATAACCACATAGCACTTAGCATATAAGGCATGCACCACACATCCTAAATTACCCAATTAGCATTTAGCATGAAGATTCAATCTCAAAAGCATTCAGTAGATGCATCATCTACATTGTCAGCCGAAGCCTCAGAAAACGTTTTTCCAATCAAGCACAAACAATTGCATAAACAGTAAACAATGTCGAAAGCATCGACCCTAAGCATTAACTAGAGATTCAGTGAGTAGCCCTCACCTGCAGATTCTCCAGGATTATCTTCTAACTCTTCCTCACAAGCAAAGCGTTGCTCCTCAGGAAATTCCTCAAAAGTTCCTTTAAAGCAAAGTCACAGAAATACTATCAGAATCTATCGAGAACTAAGCTATCGATACTTACTAAGGTTACACGAAGTAATCTATACTCTAAGGTACGATAATCTAGCGCGAAAGACAAGTTTTCGGAAAAGGAAATTTTCCTCCTCCCCTTTAATAGGGCTCGGCCACTTTAGGTAATTATGGGGCTCGATTTTTCTTCGATCAAACTTGGTTCCTATGCTATCATTAGCCGTAACTAAGGGTATTCTGAACTCGGAAAAATTATCGGATCGAAAACTGTCGCAGGGGTATTTTGGTCATGATTTTTAACTTAGGATTTTCAAAACTGAAATCCCAAAAATAAAATTTTGCAGGGACGTCACCAACGACGTTTATGACAACTAATCCTACTAGCACTAAACTAAGGCGATAGTTTTCAGCCTAAAGGTTGAAGCTTTACACCAAAAACCCCAAAAATGGGTATTTTAGGTTCAAATTGATTCCGGCGGAATTCCGGCGACATAACGGAAAATCTAACCCGGCAGAAGTGATCTTGGGCACATATAGAAGAGGTTTAGAATCAGAAATGAAAGATTCAGGATAGTTTTGCAAAAACCCATAAACTATCCACTCAGAAAACTCTACAGAAAAGCTATGGAAAAAGCGATCGGAGGTAAGGATTAGCGACTATACCTCGAAGCCTTGAAGCAGCAACTGATTGATCGACGATCAAGCAAGGATTGAACAAAATCTCTTCCTCCTTCTTCTCCTTCTTGGCCGCGGGTTTGGGTGGGGAAAATGGTGGAAAATTTGTATTTTTCTTCCTTTCTTGGCTATATATAGAGGTTGGAAATTCGCGGGAAAATGAAAGTTTCGCGAATCTGATTTTTCCGGCGTCATTCTCCGTGAATTAATAGATATGTTTTGGCGAAAGAATTCCAAAACTATAAAGAGGTCTCTTTGTATTTTTGGCAACTAAAGCATAGTCGGTATAAAACTATTTTACCCGATAAGTTGCTTTTTGCATCGAATGTCGGAATAGAAAACTTCCTTCGGAAGAAAGATTGAAATCATCAAGAGAAATGGGTGTACGCGTGTAGAATATTCATTTGAAGCTCTGAATAGATAAAGTCCCTTTAGTCGGGTGATTCTAGGGTTTTGAAATACCAGGGATTCGGTTTCGGCAAACTTCCGATGATTGGAATCGGACGTTCGTAGATCCTAGAGTTTCGCCTCGAAACGATTGTGATATATGGAAGAAGAGAAGTTCTAACATTTCTCTGAAGATTTTTGGAATTAACTGCCATCGTGCCTAAAAGTGAAAATTAGCTATATACTAGGGTTTCTGACCTAGGTTTAAGCGTGTAACGATCGTGCTATAACTTTTATCGACTTCAATACGAACCTCAGACTTTTCCTGAACTTTCTCCTTCATACATTTATTTCATTTACTAAACTCTTGTTCAGGATTCCCTTCGCCATGCATCAAACCTACTGGTGAATAAGAATTTATTCACTTGGTATAAACTGAAAAACTTGGGCCTTACATCAGGTCAGGACCTGCCTAGGGTTTCCTCTCAACCCGAAAGATCAACAAAATCAACTCAAATGTCCTACGCTCCGCAATCCCGTCAACACGCACAATTCGATATCTATTCCACAATATTCAGCTCTAAAGAGCGATGCAATAATAATATGGTGCGGAAATCATAAGACAGAAACCAGTAAACGGCCGAAGCCTCTCAGAAAACGGAGACACACGTCTCATATAAGTTCACTCGGCCGAAGCCTCCAGAAAACATTTTCCAATTCACAGCGATAAACAATATCCAAGCAATATTCAATATCAAGCAATATTCAAGTCGAAGTTATCGACGCCTACAATACAAATAGCTAGTAAGTAAGTTGCCCTAACCTCGAGTTGTTCCAGTCTCGCGGTGTAGGTCTCCCTCACAAGCTTGTTCAGTCAATCCCAAAGTTTTCACAATTGAACCTTTGAGCAAACAAAGCAATAATGAATCAACACAAGTCGATACAGTCGAAACAATCCTAACTAATGTTCGACAGAGCTCAAGAAGCTTCAGAGTACAACATTTAGGCACGAATGGAAGGGCTTCCCCCGAATGGATGACTTTTGACTCGATTCAAGTTTTGTACAAAAACACTTTATTCGCTAAAACGTGCATAACTCGAGCTACAGAACTCGGAATGACACGAAACCGGAGCCAAAATTTCGACAATTGAAAAAGCTACGCAATGACTCAGGTCATAGAGACCCAAAAATTATTTTTGGACACGGTACCCTAACAAATAGGTTTCGGCCACTCTCAAAAATAGGGTTTCCGAACTTTTTCTTCGATCTAAATCAATTCCTAGGTATTCTTAGGCGATATCTAGACCAGGGAAACTCTCAGAAAAATTATCGGGTCGAAAACTGTCACAGGGGTATTTTGGTCAATATTTTTAGCTCGGAAACTGAAAATCAGAATTTCGAAAAACAAATTAGATGGGGTCGATCCTAACGACATTTATAACAACTAATCCTACTAAAGCTAAGCTCAGTCGAGAGTTTTTGATCCAAAAAGCGGAACCTCAGCATAAAAATGAGTTTTTGAGCAGAATTGAAGTTCTGCGGCGATTCGACGAGATTCAGCGAAATGTAATCAGCTAAACATGCTCAGGGGCACGCAGGGATTAAGTTTAGACACTAAAATCAAGTTATTTGGACAGTTTTACAAAAAGCTCAAAACTTTGAGCACAGAAAGACATAGAGAAAAGCGACAGAATTTACGATCAGAGGTAAGGAAAAACATCAGTACCTCGAGGCCTACGCGTAGCAACGAACAGAACGACGATCGGTCAAGAATTGGCAAAAATCACTTTTCCTCCTTTTCCTCTCCAAAGCCACGGCCGTGTGTGTGTGTTTTGTGATTTTTTTTGTTTTCATTTTCAAGCTATTTATAGGTTTTGGAAAATGCGGAAAAATGAAAATTTCGCGATTCCGATTTTTCCTACTGATTCCAACGTATTTTAGACACGATAATCTTCCCGCTGAATCTTCTAATTCTTCAAAGAAATATCAGTATGATTTTTGGTTTTCGAGGCTTGTTTTTAATGTTTACCGGCTTAAAATGCACTTTATGATTTTGACCTCGGATGCAGAAACTTCCTTCTGAAGAAAGATTTGGAACGTCGATTAGAGTGGGCGTAAGTGGATGAAATCTTTATTTGAAGCTCCGAATAGAAAAAGTCTTCATCGTCCGTTGATTTTAGGGTTCTTGAACTATCAGCGATTCGGTTTCGGCAAACTTCCGAGAATTAGAATTTGACGTTCGTACATTCTAGGGTTTTGTATCGAAACGCTTGTCATGGAAAGAATTAAGAGAAATTCTGACATTCCTCTGAATATTTTTGGAATTAGTTCCTATAGTGCTTTAAGGGTAAATTAATTGTTTACTAACGTTCTTGCTCTAGGCGTAAGCGAATAAGAGTCACGCTATAACTAATATCGATTTTAATACTATTCTTAGCCTTTTCCTGAACTTTCTCCTTCCTAAGTTCATTCCCTTCGATAAACACTTGTTCAGATTCCCTTCACGATACATTGAAACCTAATCGTGAATATAAATTTAATTAATTCATTCTAAGCTTAAAAACTTGGGTCTCACACTTGCTGTTTGCTGGTTTCTCTGTTTGCTGCTGCTTTTTTTTGGAGTGCTGTTGCTGCTGTTTGCAGCTTTCTGTTTTGCTTGCGTCGTTTGATAATGCTGTCTGTTTTGCTGAGTACTGTTGCGGCTGCTTTTGCTTGGTTGTTGTTGTCTGTTTGCTGTTGCTGAGTGTTGTCGTTGCTGCCTGTTTGCTGTTGCTGATGCGTCTGTTTTTTGTTTGCTGTTTGGCCTGCTTACTGTTGCTGTTTGTTGTTTATGTGTCATAGAAAATATATATATATATATATATATATATATATATATATATAGGATGTATCATATGAGAAATATGTTCTTATGTGAGAAAATGAGAATAAATGGGGACGGCAATGGGTAGGGTCTGGGTAGGGTACTATAGTACCCATCCCCATACCCGCGTTTAAAAAAATTACCCATACCCGTCCCCATACCCGCGTGGGTAGCAACTTAAATGCCCGTCCCCGTACCCTCTGGGTACCTATTTACCCATACCCGTGCCCGTTACCCGCAATTTAGCTAACCAAAATATATTTTTCACGATTTTTGTTAATAGTAAACAAAAATACAACTACAATTTTAAATAAAAAACACTAATAAAAATACAAAAGATTATTCAAATACCTAACAAATAAAATCATTCAACTAAGCATATTTTTTTAGAAGGAATAAACGAAAAAGATATAATTTTAAATTTATAATTTAGATTTATAATATAGCCCTAAAGTTGAAGGTTAATAACTTACAAATTTTAAAAATAAGTGGGAGTAAATTAGTGATGATTATGAATACCTTAAATACTCACCTATTTTTTTTAAAAAGAGTAAGTTTGAAAGCTATTGCTTAAGTTAATTTGTTATATATTACCAAATTATAATAATAATAATAATATGCGTGTGCGGGTATGAGGCGGGTTGGGTACTTTAATACCCATACCCGCTACTTTTTGCGGGTTACTCATACCCAACCCCATACCCATCTAGCGGGTTTTTACCCTACCCATTGTGAGTATTTTTTGCGGGTACCCAATGGGTCCTAGACCCATTCATGACCGTTAAATCTATCATGAACGGTTCAGATTAAAACATTAAGTCATGTGAGTTTTTAAGAAAGTCACGTGACTTTTTTAAGTGGTCATGTGAGTATTAAATTGTTTTAATCTGGACCGTTCGTGATATGATCTAAGAGTCATAATTTATTCTCATGTTCTCACATAAGAACACATTTCTCATATGATACATTCCCTATATATATATATATATGCTTAATTGCACTTTTGGTCCCTGATGTTTGACCCTTGTGCAATTTTAATTCCCTTTGTTTTAATTGTGTGATTTTGGTCCATTTTAGATTAACTTGTTGCAATTGGGACCTTCCGTCAAAGGTTAACAGAATGAGCTTACATGGAGCTTATCAACAAGGTGACTCAGACAAAATTTGCCACTAGGCAGCCACATCATTAAATTGAAAAAACAAATTAATAGTTTACAAATTTTATTTAACCTAAATCATATTTAAGGTTATTTAAATTAAAAAAATTAATTAAAAAAAAACCCTTCAACAATCATCATCATCATCGACAACACCATCTTCCTCCCCTAGCCACTGCCTTAGCCACCAAACCCAGAAATCAAAATGTGAACCAATTTCTCCTCCCCTAGCCAACGCCGTTAACCCCACCAAACCCAGAAATCACAGCCAAGATTCCACCTTTCCCTTTCTTGGAATCGATCCTTGCAAGGCCACACCCACAAAACAGATCTTCCTTCAGCCAAAACCACTGCACCACCACCACAACCAACCTGACCAATTTCAGAATTCATAACAAATTTTCGGAACCAGAATCAGAAGGGGAGAACAATTTTAGAACCCATAACAAATTTTCATAATCAAAAGGGGAGAACAGTTTCAAAACCCATAAAGAGGAAAAGGTTTTTAGAGAAATCCCCAGAATCAGAAACTTCCATGGCCACGATCGGGTGCTCCCAGATCGGGACCGGAGCCACCGCAAGAAACCTCCACCTCCTTCCGTTGCAGAGCGTTGACCTCAAGTCACCGGAGCCAAATCCCCGATTCGAAAATCATCCCACCGACATCAAATCCCAGAATAAAAAATCCAGGAGGTTCGAATTCATCTCCTTCCATGGCTGATCAAATCCCAGTGGGATTGTTGGGTGATGGTGTTGTCGATGATAATTATTGAAGATAATAGAAAATTATGAATTAGAAAAAAAATATGATTTTATTTAAAAAAGTTTTCTTTTCTTTTCTTTTTATTTTTTAATTACATAGTGGTGCAATTAGCACAAAGAGGGGTGTAACTAGAAGAAAAGATGGTGCAATAGGTGAGGGGGTGTGAATAGTAGTTCCAAATAGACTAACGCCGTTTATTTTTTACGGTCAATTGACGGTAAGACTAAAATTGCACCTTCACAAAATAAAGGGGACCAAAATCGCGCAATTAGAACAAAAGGGACCAAAATTGCTCAACGACCAAATATCAGGGACGAAAAGTGCAATTAAGCCATATATATATATATATAAGGGTTGTTTGTGGAGAATTGGTTGGGCTTTTGTCTTGAGACCATAACGCCAGGCAAATACCCAAGAAAGGGAAAAGATTGTGTAAAAATTCAAACAATCAGGATAATTGTTTAAATCTTTATTCCAATGCTTTAAAAAATGATTGTAACCCTCAAGAACTTCAGAGGGAAAGATTTCCGTAGTAGGTCCAAAGAAATCCCACCAAGAGTGAAACCAATTTGGAAAAGAATATTTGTTGGACCATTATAATTCCTTCTCTATCCCTAGATCTATTAGGACATCCAATTGAAAAAGATTGGTCCATTACTCAGGCTGGTTTCAACCGTTCCTAAGAGGGAGTCATGGAATTGATTATGTCTAATATCCCTAATATATATATATATATATATATATATATATATTAAATAGTCGTTATATCTTAAACATTTTTTAAAAATTAGATAGACATGATGATTTAATTGACATTACTATGTAATTTTTTTTTTTTAGAACACAAGTTCATTTGCATAAAAGCATAGAAAAAGAATCATGAGAACATCATTCTCATGAAGAGCTACATATATAGCATCATACTCTATCCTCCCGGTAAGTCCAACGAGGTTCATATCTATTACAATCTTTATTTGTTAGAAATCGGCCGCAATGTTGTTTTACCTATATGTGTGCCTAATCTCCATGTAAATCACTTCAGACATTAGAAAATTAATTTAATTCAGTTCATTGAGTAACTTTCGAGGCCTCTTCCCTTTTGAAATAATCCACCCCACCGCCAGGACTGTTCATGGTTCTCTGAGAATCGAAGCTAATCAAGAACCGAACCGAAAACCGAACCATTTAAGAACCGAACCTTTAAGAACCGAACCGAACTCGAACCTAAATTGAAAAACCGGTTCGGTAACCGAACCAAAATATCAACTACCAGTTTAGGTTCGGTTCGGTTCGAACCATAGTATATCGGTTCGGTTCGGTTCGAACCATCTATAAATATGTATGTTTTACCGAACTGGTTAACCGAAATTTGAAACCGGTTCGGTTCGGTTCGAACCATACTATATCGGTTCGGTTCGGTTCTCTCGAACCAAAATTTTAGTTCAGGTTCGGTTCGGTTCGGTTCAAGCAAAGAACTGAACCATGAACAGTCCTACGGCCACCGCTATCGTTGAGCCACTTTCGATAATGATGTTTTTAAAAGAGAAAATGTTGGGAAAAAAAAGAGGGCTAATTATTATGTAACATACGAGGATCATAATCATTTTATAATAGTATCGCTATGTACTAACATCAAAAAATAAAATAATTTGGATAACTAGGCTTGTAAGACCCCAAAATAAATAACTAGATTATTTATTTATTTTTGTTATATTAAATGACTGGGTGTATATATTCTATTATTTTATGTTATTCTGCCGACTCGAACTCTATTGCGAGTCATGAATATTATTTATATGATAATTAAGTTCAGATTATGACTAAGGGTAACATTTTAGTCAGTTTGAGTGATAGCATGAGCCATATTCGCACCCGACTAAGGTTGAGAGTGTCCGAAAAAGGCTATATCCACTCCTAGAGCACTGTGTAATAGAAATTTAGAATTGAAGGAAAAATAAAACCCTCAGGGTATTTTTCTCATGACCAGCATTTTGATACGGAACTCATGACCAGCACGATAGGTTTTGCTTCTCGGAAGTCCGTCAAAGCTAGACTTTATCTTCTCAGGGACTTTAATTAAGACCCTGAATAAAGAGTTTCTCTATTCGGAGCTTCTAACGAAGTTTCCATCCGCGTTTCCTCATTTCTTTCGACGTTGCGATCTTTTTCCAGAATGAAGTTTCTTCATCTGAAGTCAACTGTAAAAAATAGTTTTCCAGCGTATTTTAATCCATACTGCGTTTGGATCGTTTTCTTCAATTTAAAGAACCTCATTTTGAGTTTTAGCAATCTGTCGCCAAATACTCACTTTTAATCAGCAGATAAAAGTACCAAAATGACCGGACCCGCGAAATCTTTCTTTTTCTTCTTTTTCCTTCTCCTATAAAAGGAGAAAAATCACAAATCCTCCTCATTTGCACATGAGAGGCCGCGAGCTTGAGGGAGTGGAGGGCCGTTCGTTCGTTCCTTGCCCGATCGTCGTGATTTCAGTTGCTGTGGATAGATACAGAGGTAAGGATTATAACCCTTGCATCATTTTCTTCTTTCTGATGTCTTTCTCCATGTGTTTCTGTGCTCAAAGTTTGGAGCAAAATGTCAAAATGTCTGATAGCTTGGATTTTTCTTTTCAAATACCTTCTATACTAATCCAACACACTATATTCATGATCTGTGCGCTCGGATTTTCTCCGAGTCGCCGTAGATCTGAAATCTAAGCCAAGAACTCATTTCTACTCAACTGTTGCTTTTTTATGCATAAAGCTTTAATCTTGCTTAGTGCCTTTGAGATTAATTGTTGATAAAGGTCTTGATTATCACTATTCAAAATATTTTTCGAAAAATATCAACTTTGAATTTTCGGGTAATTTTATTGGACCAAAAAGCCCATATTCTAGTTTTAGCTCCTGTGATTGTTCCGAGTGTTTCCCTACCCTATATATCGCCTAAGAATACTTAGGAATTAAATTAGATCGAAGGAAAAGTTTGGAAATCTCTATCTTTCGTAGTGGCCGAAACTTGTTGGAGTGGTACTGTGTCCAAATTTTTTTTTTTGGGTTTGTTTGGACTGAGCTATTGTGTAGCTCTTTCAGTTGTCAAAATTTTGGCTTTGGTTTCGTGTCATTTCGAGTTCTGTAGTGCGCGTTTTAGCAAATAAAGGTCTTGTTGCTCTTTCGTGTCTAGATGTTGAAATCTGAAGCTTCAAAAGCTTTTTCCGGTGTGGATAAGTGTTATTAGATTGTATTGTTTCTTAGTGTCTAAGCAATGATATTTTTCTTAAGGTTTGGAACGAGTTGAGCTGAGAAAAGAGGTTTTGGAGCAAGCTGTGAGGTTTCATGACGGAAGAGGACGCCCCATAGAACTTGCTGAGTTCGGGAACTTTTTTTGGATCGAATTGCGATGTCGAGCTTGGATGGAGAAATAAAAGGTTAGGGAAACTCAGTATAGAAGTGTCTTTGAGTCCTGCCTGTTTTAATTGCACTGCTTGCGTTTGAGATGAAGGTTTTTAGCTTGATTGTTATTGGATTGAAATATTAGCATGCTTTGCTATGTTGTATGCATATTGGATATTTGAGGAATAGTTCGGTTTAATTGATTACCCTGTTAGGTATATAGAATGAACTGCTCAATAATTGGTTGATATGAAGTATATGAGGATCTAATTGTTGATAATGTTGAGTTGGTAAGTTTGTATGTATAATTGAATTGACTTATGCTTGTTGATAATATGAATAATATGTGGTTACTCTGGCTTGATTATTGGATTTGAAATTGTTGATTGAGTGACTACTGAGGTTGATGAGATGTTTGCACTTGCTTAAAGTGGCAGATCAGTGGTTTTCGTTCCACGTGACTGTCCCGTCTTGAGAGACACCAAGTGGCAGATTAGTGTTTTTCGTTCCACGTGATTGTCCCGTCTTGAGAGACGCCAAAGTGGCACATATTGGGTTTTCGTTCTAGGTGACTGTCCCATCTTGCGAGACACTTTTGATCGACCCATCTTGGTAGTACCACATAGTCGCACTACAGGGCACAACTTTTGGATTCAGTGATATCTGACTTAAATCTATGTTGTGGAGTTTGTTGATATCTGTCTTAATTTTATATTGTTGAGATTGTTCTTATCTGATTTAAATTCATATTGTTGAATTTGATTAATATATGGTTTGATTACATGTTGTGGGATATATGTTTTCATCTATCTTGAATTAAGTTGTTAACTGTAAGACCCAGATTTCTGACTTGGAATAAATAATTATTTTTCCAACTCACGCATAGGATCGGTGTAACCGTGGAAGGACCCTGTACAAGAGAATGTTGTTTTGGATAACTTAATGAAGAAGGAAGTTCAGGAAATGATTGAGGATAGTACTATAGTCAGTATAAGAGTTAGCACGGGCCATTTGCACACTCGCCTTATGGCGAGAGTGTTCGAAAAAGGCTATTTCCGCTCTTAAAGCACTGTTTAAGCGAAATTCAAAATCTTCAGAAAAATAAGAACCTCTCTTTATTTTTCCCATGACCAGTGTTTCGATACGGAACTCTAGACTGTACACACGATAGCTTTGGTTTCCCGGAAATCTGTCGAGGCTAGGCTTTAACTTCTTGGGGACTTTAATTAAGACCCTCAATGAAACATTTTTCTATTCGAAGCTTTAAATGAAGTTTCCATCCGCATAGTTACAATTCTTTCAGCAATTGCGACATTTCTTCCGAAGGAAGTTTCTTCATCCGACGTCAACTGCAAAAAGTAGTTTTCCGGCATATTTTGGCCAATATTGTGTTTATATCGTTTTCTTCAATTCTGAGAACCTCATTTGGAGTTCTGACATTCTGTCGCCAGATATTCACTTCTTATCGTTAGGCGGAGGTACCGGAACGATCGGTTTCGAAAAACCTCAAAGTTTACTTTTCGAGCATCCGCTATATAAAGGCGGGAAATGAGATATTTCTCATTTCCCACCATTAGAGAGAGAGCCGCGAGTTCTAGAGAGTGAGGGAGAGGATTTCTTTGCGAGTTCTTGTCCGATCGTCCCAATTTCAGTTTCTGTGGATCGACAGCAAGGTAATCTTGCTATTCCATAACTTTGTTTTCACTTTCTGTAGCTTTAAACCATGTCTTTCTATGCTCAAGGTTTGAAGCAATTTCCAAAACTATCTTTTTACTTCGATTTTTCTTTACATCTACCGTCTACTACTACCCAACAATCTATATTCTTCGCCGATGCTTGCCGATTTCGATCGAGTCGCCGTAGATCTGAAAAACTGTGGAAATACCCATATTCACCAAAGTTTCTCTTTTTGAACAAAAAATTCACGACTTAACCTTGTGCCTTTAGGATTAGTTGTTATAAATGCGACGATCTACAACCCTGTCAAATTTGTTTTCAAAAATTCTAACTTTGAGTTTTGAGCTTAAAGTTTGGTCCCAAAAGCACCTAGTAGCTCAGCAATTTCTAAAATTTTTCCGAGCATTGATTTACTCTAGTTATACCCCGAAATTACCATTAGTCCAGTTAGATCGAAGAAAAAGCGTTGAAACGCAATTATGGGGGGGAGTGGCCGAGGGCCTATTTGGTTGTTGGGGGAGTTTTTATTTTTTGTAAAAACTTGTCTTTTGTTCTAGATTCTCATACTCTGAAACTTCTAAAGTTTCGTCGAACGTTAGTTAGAATTGTGAACTGTTGTGATTGACTCTGACTAAGTAAATTGGTTTTTACTCAAAGGTTTGAGTTTGAATTTGGGAGCATTTGGAGCTGCCGAGGATTCGCTTGAGGAGCTTGAGGATCGTAACGCTGGAAGAGACACCGGTGAGGGCAACTTACTCTACTAGATAATGATCTAGGCGTCGATAACTTCTACTTGGTTATTTGATTGTTTGATATTGATTGAGCTGAATTGGAAAATGTTTTCTGAGGCTTAGGCCGTTGTTAAAACTTGAGACTTGTGTCTCCAATTTCTTGGGCTTCAGCCGACATATGTGTTCATGATTTGATTGTTGTTATGATTGATGTTGACTGAATCACATGCTATATATATGTGCTAAGTGGCTAATCATAGGATGTGTTGATATCTGTGAATATATGCTTTGTTGGATTGTACTAGCTGAATTGTACAACTATTTATATATATTTGTGGATCATCGGAGTGTGGGGAAACGCGAATTTAGGCCATGCTAGAGACTAGGTTTTGGGAGAATGTGAGATAGGTTCTAACCCGGGGGTCTGAGCCATCACCGTATTTAGGATTGAGACCTTCTCGGGGAAATTCTTTGGAGTATCAGGATCTTTTGACGTATAGAGTTTTGGAACAAAAGAGAAATGGAACTTGACTTCATAAATGAAATTCATCAAGCATTAACCAAAGATAGAACACTTTCAAATAGTAATAACAATTTCTCGGAAAAGACTTAGGATCTGAAATACGTTTGGAAAACGGGAAGGGTCGACAATATAAGTGTGAGGAAAATGCTTGAGTGCAATAGCGCCTTCTGCACTTTGAGCAATTTATCCAACCATCCAAATGACGAGTCGGGGGAAACTTCACTGAGGCGGAAGACTTCGTGAAAGCGGAAAACTTCACTGAGGCGAAAGACTTCGTGAAAGCGGGAAAACTTCACTGAGGCAGAAGGCTTCGTGAATGCGGGGAAACTTCACTGAAGCGGAAGACTTCGTGAAAACGGGAAACTTCACTGAAGCGGTAGACTTCGTGAAAACGGGAAACTTCACTGAAGTGGAAGACTTCGTGAAAACGGGAAACTTCACTGAAGCGGAAGACTTCGTGAAAGCGTTAGACTCCATTGAAGTGTTAGACTTCATGGAAGCGTGATATTTCATCGACGTTTACCCTAGGCAAACGTCAGGGACAATATTCTTAGTTAGACACTTGTGCGTGGGAAGGACGATACGTTGTTTGACTAACCTTATCGCATGACATACCATGCACTCTAACTAAATTCATTGGGATGTTGATTGTAACACTCCGATTTCCGGGGGTCACTTTAGTAACCTATTAAAGTAAATATGCAATATTTCGTAAAAGGGGTTTATAAATGCGAGTATTTTTTTTTCATTTTCAAAGTATTTCTAAATCATGAAGTTCATACTCCCAACTGTATTTAAATTTACATCCAGCCTTAAACAAGGCAAGTACCCGGAAGTAACAACAGATGAACCCAACTTACAAACCTAACGAATAGAATTAGATTCAACGAGGAATATATTATACAATGACTCATAAATCCGATATACTCCCTACGATTTCCACATCGGAGAATCGCAAGATAGCAATGCACCGGAACCTACCCAAAACTTCAAACAATACTTATAAAATAATCCTATAAGCTTTAACCAACAATGATAAGCTCTTTACCCAAAAGGCTATAGCCTTACACCCGACTCTATTCTTCGAGTCTTCTATAGTTCTTCGACATGGAGTAGCATCTGCTCGCATCACCACCTATCGTTGTCTGACAAAGGCGTAGTCCGCCCAAACACACATAGAAGGCGCGAGGGTCAACTCCAAAGAATTACATAAGTAATACACCCAGTAGATAAAGTTTAAGGGATAGCTACTTAGGCTTAGAAGTTTGTGATATCATTATAAATTGTATATCTTCCAATGAATATAAATGACAAATAATGACAATTAACATATATCAAGTAAGATTAACAAGTATCAATCACACTCGGCAACTAAGTCAGTATGCATGGTGCAAGAATGAGATGACGAGGAACAAGATGCAATTCGGAAGGATGGGCACCATCGAGTCAGCCCTAACACCGGCCAAGGTGGGACCATTTCTTCTCGGGTGTCTCTTATACCAAACAAAATGTAGTCAGATCAACAGTGAACCCGCAGGTCTGCCATTTCCGTCTGCTACTAAGAATCACCGCAGTGTTCTTATGTGGAAATCCGGGTCTTATGACCATTTTTGGAATCCACCGAGGTCCGGCATCCCACCGTGTATTAACCTCAAAATGTGTGCATGAATGCAAAGTGATTAGCCAAACAACGCCTCCGACCTCACTCGTCACGTCGTCACGTGTTCTAGCTAACTTATTGTCTCTAAAAAGAATACCCTAAGGTAAATGTCGATTCTACGACAAAAGACAATTAATTATGAAAAGAGTGCAATCACTCGTGATAACTTCTCGAGTTATCCGACTCATCTCCATTCGATGGTCAAAAACTGCTCAGCGAGCAAAGAGTACCAATGTACTTGGAACTTATAGTTCCCCGACTTATCCTTTAGATAGCCAAACAATAAACTGCTCATCGAGCAAAAGAGCATCAACGTACTCAGAAACTTATTAATTTCCCGGCTTATCTTTTAGATAGCCAAACAACAAAACTGCTCATCGAGCAAAGAGTATCAACATACTCGGAAACTTATTAGTTCCCCAAAACTTGGACTCGGCGACACTTCTCATTTTTCCAAAACTAATATTCAAGTCCTAAGCTCTTATTTGAGTTTGTGATCATTATTTAAAGGTTCAGAGGTTGTTTAGTGTCTTATGAATTTTCCTTGTAAAGTAGTTTTCATTTAGTTTTATCTCTAGCCTTATGAGTTTAAAAGATCCCATAATCCCAAGTAATTCCCAGAGAAGGTCTCGATCCATTAAAACAATAAGAAGGGCTCGAACCTCGGTTCGTCCCGTCAAACTTCTCAAAATCTCATGATGAGTGTGGCATAACTGCCTGTTATCCTCACTCTGACGTACAACAGATATATGTGTAATTGCATAATCAAAGTAACACAATCCAACAATCATGGCACATATATCAACACATCCTAGATTAACCATTTAGCACATAGCATGTAAATCAATATCAACACATCCTAGATTAACCATTTAGCACATAACATGTGAATCAATCTCAAAAACAATTCAAGCGATAAATGATTATCAATTGTCAGTCGTAGCCTCAGAAAACATTTTTGCCAGTCAAACACAATCAAGTGCATAAACAGTAAATCAAGTCAAATTCGTCGACACCTAAAGCATTAGCTAGTATTCAGTGAGTAGCCCTCACCTTAGCCAATTCTCATACTAACTACAATTTCAATCCCAACACATCTTTGCTTTCTCGTGTCAGTTCGCTTCCTTTTATTCTTTAGCTTCGTCGTCAAGCGCTCCCGTCATTCGTACCCTTCATGAGTACACATAACATAATTACTATTTGAGCTAACCTACTGACTCAAAGTCTAAACTATGACTTCAGGCATTTGACTCGAAGCGAACGTATGTTAAACCTAATCCCCATAATGGTTATAACCCATTAGGATCAATTTCAGAGATCAAGACAAGTCGTAATAATGACAACAAACAATAACACAATTTAAGATGCTTCAAAAGCTGTTGACTTACTGAAACGATTTTAAAACCAAATCATATACCTTTGCTAAAGTAGAAAAGTTCACATGACGAATACTTATTCCTCTCGTTTTCCTTAGAGTTCTCAATCTCTATTAGGATACTCATTGAGGCTTTTCACAATAATAGGTACGCAAAGCTTCTTGCTAAATCAATTAACACAACATCGCGCAACGACATTATCCCATCATCTTCCTAAGTTAATCTCTTTATCCTCAAGATTACTTATCAAATCACTTACAACAACTTAACGTCTCAACGTCACCCTCGCAATCGATACCTCAAGTCGAACACCATATCATTATCAATTCTTATCAAATTCACTAACTCTTATAAAGAAATCCATAAACCATAGTTAACTTCCAAGACAAACAACTCTTCTTATCTAATGATCATGTACTTATTCAAGACTCATAAGCTCCTTCAAAACGATTGAATCATTTCTCTTAATCTTAAACTCGTGATATCTCGTTAGACACAAAACCCTAGTCTCTTCGAAACTTCACTTTGGTTCTACAAAAATTCCAAACTTATAGATAAGTCCTCAATCTCTAAGAAACAGGTTCTAGTCCTCAATTAATCCCTTAATTACTTCTAAGTCCTAGAACTTCCAAAGTTTCAAATCTAGACCCTCTAAAGTCAAGTATTTATAGTAAAGCTCATAAACTTCTTGGAATTCAAGATTCAATCCTAAGTCATCTTCCAACATCAAGATTTTCATCACAACTTAATCAATTCTAATTAATACCTTTCGAAGTCTAATTCCTCACTCGGAAATCCAAACTTAATTGTTCTATCTCTATCCAATCATGTTATTCCTAAGCATCCATTAACAATGAGGTAATATTCGAACACTTATTCTATAACACTCAAAAAAACTCGTTCGACTTTCAAAACTTTTCGCAATCACTTTTTAACGAATAAATGTGCGTAAAGACTCGAACGTTCTTGATTTTCATAAACGAATAAACAACATACGTAAGTAAGTTTCGAAAGATGTTTTCCTACTCCAAACATTGTAATATGATTTTAAAATGAAAGGTTTTCTCAAACTTTTCCATAAACAACACTTTTCGCTTGAAATAAGTGATTTTGTCAAAACGAACATCAACTGTACAACGACTTTAGCTAATTTTTAAATACGTCAAATAAACTCCGAAAAATCTAATATTTTTATCCTGGCTTCATCTACAAGTTTTGTAAATCCTCATAAATGTTCAAGTCCAAATTCGAAGTACAAAATTCAGGAAAAATCGAATACGACAGCAGTTCGTGAGAAACAGGACAGCTTAACCCGTGCTCACTAAAATGCGTATAACTTGAGCTATAGAAAATTGAAATTACATGAAACCAGTGGAAAAAGTTTGATAACAGAAAATGCTACAATTCTTATGAAGACTACTTCTTCAAATTCGGTCATTAAACCTACGTATTTGACAGAACAGCAGCTACTATAATCACAGGCCAACAGCAGCATAAACTTCTCCTAATCTAATATCGAACCCATGCTCATTCAGAATTAATCTATACATAAACAACAGAACTAACTAGAGATTAACCATCTCAAATACCCTTACATTTTCAAAAACATTTTCAGCCCCTACAAGAATTAAAACAATACCCAAAACAGAAAAATATTTCGTTTTCTACCTTAAGCCTCATGGCTAAGGTTCTGTATTGCTTCTTCATCCTCTCTAACAACAGTTTCTGCCTTCCTCTGAGGACCATGAATGTTGAACAACACTGGCACAGTTCAAGCAAGGACTCAGCAGATGAATAAGAGGATTAGAATTAGGGTTTTGAAAAGGGAAAAGCAGAAATTGGAAGGGAGGATTAATCTCTTACCCAAAATTTATAATCAATTCAGCAAGAGGAGGAGGAGAGCTTCCTGGTTCTGAGTTCAGTGACATCTCCGGCGAAGGTTGGCCGGAGAAGACGGTGGTCACGGTGGCTGGCGGCGGTTTCCGGCGAAGCTGGTCGGAATCCAAAATTTCTTTAGGGGTTTTGTAGCGCACGTTGAGGGGAGTTCCATGGTGTGGTTGGTTTCTCAAAAAACTCAGTGGTTCGCCGGAGATCGGAGTTGAAAGGTGGCGGTTTTAGGGTTTTCATTTTCCTTATTTTTCACGTCTGTGGTGGCTGGAGCTCGTGGTGGTTGCAGCCATGGAGGAGAGGGACTCACGGTGGTACTGGTGCTGGTCGTGGTTGAGGAACCAGAGGAGAAAAACGCGTGGTGGTGGCGTTTTGGCTCGCGGTGGTGGCGGTGGTTGGCTGCGGGCTCGCGTGAGGAGGGTGCGGTGGTGGATGGTGTGAGAGGGAGAAGGGAAACATGGTGATGGTGATAACTCTTGTTGCTGTATCAGAAGAAGAAGAAAATGGGTTTGGAGAGGAAGAGAGAAAGAGTCGAGAGGTTGAGGGAGAGCGTGAGTGAGGGAACGCGTGAGGGAGAGTGGGAGAATAGAGTGAGAGAAAAGGGGAATCTGATTGGTGAAGTGGGACCCGCATGAGAGAGAGAGTGATCAGAAAATTTGAATGAAAGGATAAGTGGTTGAGGGAAAAGAATAAAGAATATTCTTTTATGATAGGTTATCACAAGTAAATAACAAAGGTAACCTGTTAGAGCAGGTTATCACTTCATAAAAGGGAGAGATAATTAAAGAATAAAAATTATTAAAATTTAAAATAAAATAATACACACAAAAATAATTATATTAAATCCTTACTTTTAAATAACTCTATAAAATCAAAATATTGAAATTAATTACTACTTAATAACTTTTCACAAATCGCGATTAGATTCGAGTTAAGAAAATAATATAAAAATAATAAATATAAACACGCGATTAAATGATTGTAAGGAAAATATTCCTTAAGGTATTTCTCGTCGTCGTGGCGCGTATAATATTTCAATCACAATTAATTAATAAATAATACGTGTTGTCGGGATTTAGGAGATTAAATAAATAAATGTTCTATTAAATTTTGAGTCTTGCATTGATGATTGAATTGTTATTAGAGATTCGATGACATGCTATGTATATACCGTAGGGTAGGCAATGGAGAACCTATATAAGTATATACCCCCTATTCATCACATGTTGCTTGTACTACCTATTATATTCTGTGAGTTGACCCTCGCGTCTTGGCTTTGTGTGTATGTTTGTGTTTGGGCGGTCGGCCTGCTGCCAGATGTCCAACAACCGATTCGAGATGATTCGTCGCTCGGGGAGGATCCAGAGCGTAACGACTACTACTGAGCTTTCGACGAGGACTCGGACTTCATGCGTGATCAGAAGAGGGTCGATGTTAGTGGTATAGGGTATGGGTTGCTAGAGTACAAGTATTTTGGGTGTTATGGTCATAGCTCTGATTCGTTATTGTATTTTGGGGCAGGGTAGGTCCCCGACACATTACTTTTTGATGTGGTTCTCTGTCACAGGGATCACAGGGAGTAGTCGGACGTAGGAAGTTTGGAGGAGGCCGTTTTTGGGCTGACTCTCCCACTCTTGAGGACATGTATTTATAACTCTGTCACTCTGATCTTTGGATCTTTACGTATTGCCTTCGGGCTTACTTTCTGTCTCTTTCTGCTACTTATGGTTACAGCAGGGCTGTATATCTATATTGTACGTTAGTTATGTTGTGCAATCTTGGGTTGAGTCTTTAGTTGAAATAGTCTTTTACTTCAAAAGAAAACGAAAAAAAAATTACATGCATTTCCGCTTTATTTTATTTTTTAGTTACTAAGTGACACCCGAAAATCGGGATGTTACATTAACTCATCTACCATGTCAGGTATTCAAATTTGAATAACATGCTTTCGCTTTTATGTGAGGTAATTGTATGGAGTTAACCCTTTCTGTTTTGCTACTTGTTGTTTGGACGCTTAACGTTATTAGGCGATGGAGGATCTTCGATGGAGCCTGACCTTTGTACGAGTCGGAGAGGAGAACTTGAAGAATAGTGGAAGACTCAGAGTAGAGTCGGGTGTAAGGCTAGAGAGCCTTGGGTTAGAGAGCTTACCTTTATTGGTTAAAGCTTGCATAATGATTTTAGGAATTTATATTTGCGGTTTGGGTAGGTTCCGATGCATTGCTTTCCTGCAGTTCCCCGATGTGGAGATCGTAAGGAGCATGTCGGATTTATGATGTCATTGCATAACATATTCTTTGTTGAATCTGATTCTATTTGTTAGGTTTTGTAGGTTGTGTTCTTTCGTTCCTACCTTCGGGTACTTTGCTTGTTTCAAGGCTAGATGTAATTTGATTTACAGTTGGGAGTAGGCATGACATGTTTTGGAAATACTTTGAAAAGAAAAAATATTATACTCGTGTTTATGGATCCTTTTGGAAAACATTGCATATTTATTTTAGCAGGTTACTATGGTGACACCTGAAAGTCGGGACATTACATTGTGGTATTAGAGCTTTGGTTGAGAAACCAAAACTTGTTAGGGAATAGGTCTTCTGTGCTAGGTTGTTTGAACTCTGTAATTGATCGGATACCTGCTAACTCAAAGGTCCTCAAATACCTTGCAAAATTACTCCAAGTTGATACAAATTTTTGTTTTGGCACTCTTTCAAAATTCAATTCATTCAGTTTGAAGACCTTCAAATTAAATTCAGTTTGAACCCATTTGCAGGACAAAACGAAACATGTTAGGCGGGTGGGTGGGTGGATACATCCCTCGAACTATGTGGGAAGACATAGGAGCCCACTGGTTAAGAGAACTCGATGTCACACCCAAAATTTTAAGGCATTGAGTTTTTGGTTCGCATCTCTTATAAAGTTTTCATATCTCTCATTCTTAACCAAAGTGAAACTCCAACAACTCATGCTTGAATTGATCAGTATTCTCTCATTTAAATGCGAGTCACCACCACATTATCATACCCCCTGAGCGGGAGCTATCCACACTTACACTTTTATTCGCTTCACCGCATCGATAGAACACACTACCTAACCACACTGACCAAAAAAATTTAATTTCTCAACAAACTATGGTGGTCTAAACAAATTGGCCATAGGAACCTGGCTCATTTTTCCATCCCTATGATTTCCTGAATTGTAATGCATTAGCTCAATTAGAGGAAAATGAATCATTAAGGTTGAAAAAGAAGAAAAGGGGAAAAGTGGAAAATAAGAGTTGATAAATTTTTATACAGGAATAATATCATTGCCTTAAACTATATATGAAGAGTGGACAGTGGCCACCCAAAAGCTAGAGACAAAAAACACATTCTATTATTAATCTTACTTTTGTCCACTATTTTATTATTGAAAGCCTAGGTTAGTGTTGATTCTGATAAAGAACATTCTCTCAAGTTCCTTTCTCTCTCTATCTTTTCCTTTTTTCGGTTTTCTTTTCCCTCTAACCCCTCATATAAATCATTATCATAATCTATGCCAAACCAGTACTTGTATCACTCCTTGTTGGTCACACTTCTTGCTATTTGTATCTGTTGCACCTTCTTAAGCTCTTCGCTTCCCTTTCACCTTTTCTTTCTCATCGAGTGATCCATCAAACACCTTCAAGTTCCTTCTCCTTCTACGACATGGAATTCAACAAGTTCAGAATCCGAAGCTATGAAGCACAATCTGATAGAGCTCAAGTGGAAAATCTCGAGAAAAGATGTGAGGTAGGGCCATCAGAAAGCGTGTTTCTCTTCACAGACACTATGGGTGACCCCATTTGTAGGATTCGAAACAGTCCCATGTACATGATGCTGGTATATACATACACTATGCCACTCTCTAACTTCATTCTTTCCTTTTTCTCCTTTTTCTTTTTATGGATACCAAGTTAATCTTTTTATGGCTTCATTCTTCTTTGATCATCATGTCCATGATCACTAACTTCCTCAATTATTTTTATTTTATGTTAGGTAGCAGAGTTTGATAATGAGTTGGTTGGTGTCATTCAAGGCTCTATAAAAGTGGTCACAGTTCATGGTCATGATCCTCCAAATGGTTTGGCAAAGGTGGGGTATGTCCTTGGCCTAAGGGTAGCACCCCATCATAGGAGAAAAGGGATTGGCTCCAACCTAGTGAGAAAGCTAGAAGAATGGTTCACTTGCAATGATGTGGACTATTCATACATGGCCACAGACAAAAACAACCATGCCTCTGTTAGTCTCTTCATGAACAAGTTTAGCTACACCAAGTTCATGACACCAGCTATTCTTGTGAACCCAGTGAACCACTATTCACTTGAAATCCCATCCAACATTGAGATAACAAGGCTCAAGGTTGAAAAAGCTGAACCCCTCTATAGAAAGTTCATGGGCTCCACTGAGTTTTTCCCAAATGACATAGGTAACATACTTAGGAACAAGCTAAGCTTGGGGACATGGGTGGCTTATTTCAAAGGAGATGATTTTGGGTCAGATGGACAAGTCCCACATTGCTGGGCTATGCTTAGTGTATGGAACAGTGGGGAAGTATTTAAGCTGAGGCTTGGGAAAGCACCTTTATGTTGCTTTCTATACACCAAGAGTTGGTGCTTGATTGATAAAATTTTCCCATGCTTGAAACTTCCTACCCTGCCTGATTTCTTCAACCCATTTGGGTTTTACTTCATGTATGGGGTGTATCATGAAGGGCCATTCTCAGGGAAGCTTGTGAGGGCTTTGTGTCAGTTTGTGCACAACATGGCTGCAGAGTCCAAGGATGAGAACTGCAAGATCATTGTGACTGAAGTTGGAGGAAGAGATGAGCTCAATCATCATATCCCACATTGGAAATTGCTCTCCTGCCCAGATGATTTGTGGTGCATAAAGGCCTTGAAAAGTGAAGGGACAAATACTTTCCATGAATTAACCGAAACCCCACCCACAAGAGCTCTTTTTGTAGACCCTAGAGAGGTTTAAAGTATGATCTCCAAAAGGGATTGAAATCTTTTGTATTCTAGGTGTTGTTCTACCAATAAAATTTTGAAATGTTAATTAAGAATTATCATGTAATTTCGTGTCTCACTCACTTATATTTTTTTATTTACATGACAAGAATTCAATAATGAGACAAAAAATTTAGACAACATTTAAGGATAAAAGATCTTAATCTCTTAAAAATTATAAGAATGAAAGTACATATTTATATACACAATGTGACATCACGATGAAACCGAAAGTACGGTGAGCTGAAACAATTTTGATACGTCCACTATAAGTTTAGCCCACTGAAAATTTCTATCAAGTATTCAAATAATTACCTTAAAAAAGTAATAAAAGGAAAATTCTTGAACTTGACTTTTCATTTCTTTTCTATCATTATCTTTGTTTAAGAATGATAATTAATCCACCTCATGTGTTGTTTGATTAGTCCTAATTATACACAATCATCCAAATAGTGTTGACCACTATGAAATATTAACCTTTGTGATAAATTTTAACTGTTAATATATGTAGTGATTAAAAACCATCACAAACGTGAATCGTATTTTTTGGATTTCATCAATCTTTTTCGTTGTTTGATAAGTCCATCCATGATCCATCTCTTCTATGGTGGGGTTTTTTCTCTAGTTCCTTTCACATCGGTGACACAAAATCTCAAAAGATATCTATAATTTAGGTGCCAGTGCCACACTTTGGTGTCCTTCTCTGCATTCCCATATTGTGCCTCATGACCTTGACTAATCAACCTGCCTAGTGGTCCAAACTTCGTCCCTTCCCCTCAGGTAAAAACTTGAGCTGGACCCTCCTCCCTCATTTTGTCGCATCGCATCGAGATATGATCTTCAGGACATGTCATCACTGAAAAAAAGAAAAGAGATTTTGAGCCATTTTATGTGAGATCATGAAAGTAACCATTTTCTATTCAAGTCAGAGTACAACTTGAAAGGAAGTATGATTTGAAGTCTTAGTTGGTTGGTTTCTCCTTCATTTGTTCCGGAGCATTATTGTCCCTAACTACAAGAGGAATGTCGATGGTCTAAAGTTCCTAAAGTTCCCCTAGCTCATGGGAATCAACCTATAATTGAAAAAAAGCACTTTGTTTCTTGGGATTTCACTTTTCACCCTGATTGCAAATGTTGGAGTTCATTAGATAGGGACCAAGTTCCCGGTTAGAACCATAACGAGTTTTGGACAGATAAAATGAATGAACTTGCATTTTTTTTTCCCTTGAGGAAAGTATCATTAGCCACCCATGAGGCTAATCTTTCACCTCAAAATCAAAGCACAAGACAGTAGGGCCAGCCAATAAGTTTTTTCTACTTCCAAGACTTTGTAATGTTTAGGAAAATTAAGTCATTTTACCATAAAAAATTTAAAAAGATGATGTAATTCTTATATTTATGTTCTGCATGACCAGAAAAAGAAAAAGGAAGGAGGGTGGTGGATGCGTGGCGGTAATTGTGGTGGTGGTGGGTACGTGGTAGCAGTAGAGTTGTTGTGGTGGTAGGGCAATGGCTATGGCGGAAGGTGGTAGAGGCGGTGGTGAAGGTTGTGGACGGTGGTGGAGTTTGTTGTGGCAGACTGGCAGAGGTTGTAGTGGTGGTGGTGGTGGTGGTGACGACAGTGATTGTGGCAGAGGCGAAGGGTGCTGGTGGTGGTAGTGGTTGGTGGCGGTGGTGTAGCTGGAGGTGGCGATGGTTTCAGCTGTGGTGGTGAAAATGGTGGAGAGTGGTGGTGGTGGTGATTGTGGAGGGTGTCAGTGATGGTGGTGGTGGTTGTAGCAGTGGATTAAATATTTTCAAGTAGCTTATACGTTAGAATGTTATCAGACATTATCCCACCTCTATATGCTAGATTAAATAACTCATCATTTTAATGTTGAAGAGTAGATTGATGGATAAACATATACAATACAATAGTTGTATCAAATAATGAGTAAACTTATAATGTTTGATATAAGCTTGTATTATCATGTCTAATATGACGGACTAAACGAGTCTTAAAATTTTTCAACGAGTATACACATTAATTAAATTTGTCAAAGTATAACAAATGTGCTTATTTTAGTGTGTGATTGATTTTTCATTTGCATTGATGTAAATGAATATGAGCATGACTAAACGGTACGAATACAACATTGCAAGAAAATACAAGAATTAACATATACTGCTCTTTTAGTAATAGGAGGATGGATGGGACAAATAGAAAAATAAACATTTCTACATTGGATAAAGAATAATATTGTAGCTTTTTTTTGAACGTGAGAATAATGTAGTTAACAGAGAAGAGTGTAGGTGTTTCAGAAGTTCCGAATAATGTGATGGTATCTTTTTTTGACGCCAATGGTGGCTCTTCGAGGTATGAGGAAGAGGGCTTGTCGTATTTGGCCTTGTTTGAGAAGTCTCCGGTTGATTTGCGATTAGTTCGAGGAGTAGGTGATTCGTATCAGTTTATTATTGATGGTGAGGTAAAGTTTTTTATGGGACCTGATTCTTCAGTTGTGTTGGATATAATGGATTGGACTACTTATGGGGGATTGGCTACCTATGCCGTGCTGAAGGATTTTGAGGCTAGAACAAATGCTTTGCGTCGTGGGGATTATGCTTCATTTGAGAGACGTGATGAGATTTTTCTCCCGAGTGATGTTATTGGTGATGGTGGTGTTTCTATGGAGATTGAGTGCTCTTTGGATACAGGTTTGGGTGGTGATTTAGCTGATGGTTTAGATTGTGCGCTGGTTCATGGTGATGTAGCTTCTGAGACAACAGTTCTGGATGATTCAGGGTGTCCACTTGATCGGCGTCTAGTGTCAGACCAGGGTTTGAGCCTCTTTCTCGTTGTCCTTCTGTGGAGAAGGAGCCCGTTAAGGGCCTTGGTGTTTATGTTGGGAGAAAAAGAGGCCGGCCCAAGAAAGTCACTAAGCGAGGAAGGAAAAAACTAGGGCTTCAGGTTGTTGGTTCTGATTTTGTAGTAGCATCAGATGTGTCTGGCACTGCGTCTGGTAGGGTGGATCCTGTGAATTTGGTGTCTTCTCAGTCCGAGGATTGTGTTTATGAACGAGCTCGTAAGATGTGGTCGGTCGGTAAGGAGGTGGGACATGTTTGGGAAGGTTATGATGAGGAGGCCTGTAACACCCCGATTTCGGTGGTGCCACTTTAGTGACTTTAAATCAATAGTGCGGAAAATGCGTAAATATTTTTCTCGTTTTCTTTTCAAATAGAAGACTTAACATAATGAAGACTCAACCCAAAGATAATAAACATAAAATAATTGGAGATAGTGCCCGCAGGCGAATAAGTACATCCCATGGTCAGAGCCATGAGTTTTATGGATACAGTTTTCAAGAAGATAAGTCAGCCCCAAACGGCCTCCGAAAGACTTCCTATGCCCGACAAATTCCCTGTGATCCTCCTGGAAGAGAACCACACAAAAGCTAATAGTCGGGGACCTACCCTGCTCCAAAATGAGAAATGACAATCAGAGCTGTGAAAACAATCCCCCATATAATACACTCCTAACATCGACCCTCATCCGATCATGCATGAAGTCCGGGTCCACGTCGAAGGTTCAGTAGTAGTCATTGCGCTCAGGATCCTCCCCGAACGACGAACCATCTTGAATCAGCTGTTGGACGTCTGGCAGCAGGCCGACCGCCCAAACACAACCATACACACAAAGCCAAGGCGCTAGGGTCAACTCACAGAATATAATAGATAATACAAGTAACATGTGATGAATAAAGGGGTATATATATAGGTTGTATATATACATATAAGTTCTGCATCGTCTACCCTAAGGTATATACATAACATGTTATCAGATTTCTAATAACATTTCAATACTCAATATCTCAACAATTCAATAAGTTATATCCCGAAAAACTCGATAAGTAATATATCAACGAATATAGTTAAGTGCATGATGTGTCAATGCAATGTCATGCTCAAAATATGATCCGGATAAAATGTCACCCTCACGATGACCTGAAGCATCTCGCTCCGCTAAAGCATCTCGCTTTTATGAAGCATCTCGCTCCTATAAAGCATCTCGCTTTTATGAAGCATCTCGCTCCTGTGAAGCATCTCGCTCCAATGAAGCATCTCGCTCCGATGAAGTCCGATCTGAGATCGTCCTTCGGAAAGCAGCACACTTTCCAAGAAATGTATGCATGAATGCAGTATGGTTAGCCAAACAACGAATCGTCCTCACCAAGGTACGCGTATCTAGCTAGAGTACATTGTCTCTACAATACCCTAAGGTAAACAAAGAAGTGCTAGTCACACTTGGTAACTTTCCTAGTCACTTTGGCTCACCGTCTCGATGGCCAACCAAACTGCTCAACGAGCAAAAGAATGCAGCTCGCACTCAGTGACCTTTCAACTTACCATGGCTCACCATCTCGATGGCCAAACAAACTGCTCAACGAGCAAAAGAGTATCAACATACTCAGAACTGACTAGTTCCCCGGCTTATCCCTTGGATTGGCCAACCAATAAAATTTGCTCATCGAGCAAAGTGCCAACGCACAATGGTTTCCCCAGAAACCTGGATCCGACGACACTTCTCATTTTCAAAACTTAATGTTCAAGCCCTAAACTTTCGTCTGAGTCTTTTATCATTATATTAAGGGTTTTGAGGTTGTTTAATACATTATGGAGGTTCATTATGAAATTGTTTAAGTTTCGTCTCTAATCCTATTAGTTTCAAAGATCCCATAATTCCAATGATTCCCTGGAGAAGGTCTCAAAACAAAAGGTCCATCATCACCCAAGTAATGGCCTGAGAAGTTCCCAGGTAAGCTGGCCGGGCACAATGCCTCATTAAAAGCCCTTCTTGCCTTAGACAGAACAACCAAAGTTCTTACGTGAATTCAAATGGGGTTTTTCCAATATCATTTTCAAATTCAATTTTCCTTTGAGAAGGTCTCGATCCATAAAACAATAATAGGGTACAAACCTCGGTCCGTCCCATCAAACTTTATCCAAAAACTCGTCAGGAGTCTGGCATAACTACCCGTTATCCACTATCTTGACGTTCCTCACTCATTCGCACAATTGCACAGTATATTCAATATAGTCAGCAATTCAAGTGCGTAATAGAAAGACACAATATAATCAATATAATCCAAATATCATGTGAACAAATAATCACATAGCCTATAGTTAACCATTTAACAATTAAGCATGCGAGTCAATTATCAACATATCAATGCGATAAATCCTAATCTCCCATGTCGGCCGAAGCCCAGAAAACGGAGACACACGTCTCAATCAATTCACTCGGCCGAAGCCTTCAGAAAACATTTTCAATCCGGACAATTCATATGCATAAACAATAAATCAAGTCGAATTTATCGACGCCTACAAAGCATTAGCTAGCAAGTAAGTTGCCCTAACCTCGAACTCGTCCAGTGTGTTCAAGCAAGGCTCCTTCACAATCCTCTTTTCCTGCTCCAAGTGTTCCTCCAAACGAATCTTTGAGCAAACAAAGCGAAAGTCAATCAAAACAAGTCAATTCGGTCAATACAATACTAACTAGCGTTTAGACAAAGCTTAAGAAGCTTCAGAGTACAATATTTAAGCATGGATAGACGACAGAACCTCGTTCGCTAAAACGAGCATAACTCGAGCTACAGAACTCGGAATGACACGAAACCAGCGCCAAAATTTCGACAATCGAAAGAGCTACGCAATGGCTCAGGTCATAGAGACCCAAAAATTATTTTTGGACACGGTACCCTAAGCAATAGGTTTCGGCCACTACGTAAAATAGGGTTTCCGAACTTTTTCTTCGATCTAAATCGATTCCTAGGTATTCTTAGGCGATATCTAGGCTAGGGAAACTCTCAGAAAAATTATCGAATCGAAAACTGTCGCAGGGGTATTTTGGTCAATATTTGTAGCTCGGAAACTCAAAATCAGAATTTCGAAAAACAAATTAGATGGGGTCGACACCAACGACGATTATGACGACTAATCTTACTAACGCTAAGCTCAGTCGAGGGTTTTCAGCTTAAAGGATGAGACTTTGTCCAAAAATGGGTATTATGAGCAGAATTGAAACTCGGCGGCAATTCGGCGAGAATCAGCGAAATGTTTGCAAAAACCTCAAAACTAAGAGCACAGAAAAGTATAGAGAAAAGCGGCATAATTTACGATAAGAAGTAAGGATTAGCATCAGTACCTTGAGGCCTACGCGTAACAACGAACTGTGGGACGATCAAGCAAGAATCGGCGAAAAACTCTTCTCCTCCTTCTCCTCTTGTGGCCGCGGGTTTGGGTGGGTGTGTTGGTGAGTTTTTTTTTGTTTTGTGTTGTCTAGTTTATAACCTATATATAGTGAATGAAATGGAAGATATTTTGTAAAGATTAGATAAGGATGAGTAGATATTTATCAAAGATCGGATAAGGATGAATAGATATTTATCAAAGATCGGATAAGGATGAATAGATATTTATCAAAAATCGGATAAGGATGAATAGATATTTTGTAAACCGGTACAGATTTGTTTAGATATCGGAGGATTTAGCTCATAGAGTTAAGATAAAAATATGAGAGTGATTTCCGATTCTTCCTACTGATTCCAACGTATTCTAGACACGATATTCTCCCCGCTGAATCTTCTAATTCTTCAAAGAAATATCGGTATGATTTTTGGTTTTCGAGGCTTGTTTTTAATGCTTACCGGCTTCAAATGCACTTTATGGTTTTGACCTCGGATGCAGAAACTTCCTTCTGAAGAAAGATTTGGAACGTCGATTAGAGTGGGCGTACGCGGATGAAATCCTTATTTGAAGTTCCGAACAGAAAAAGTCTTCATCGTCGGTTGATTTTAGGTTTCTTGAACTATCAGGGTTTTAGTTTCGGCAAACCTCCGAGGATTGGAATCGGACGTTCGTACAACCTAGAGTTTCGCCTTAAAACGATTGTCATATAAGGATTAAGAGAAGTTCTAACATTTCTCTGAAGATTTTTGGAATTAGTTTCCATCGTCTCTTTAAGTGTAAACTAGCTATTTACTAGTGTTTCTGCCCTAGGTTTAAGCGTATAACGATCGTGCTATAACTTTTATCGACTTTGATGAACTCCTTAGACTTCTCCTGAACTTTCTCCTTCATAAATTTATTCCATTCGATAAACTCTTTGTTCAGGTCTTTCCTTCACGATACATCAAACCTAATTGTGAATAGGAATTTTATTCACTTGGCATAAACTTAAAATCTTGGGTCTTACAAGGCCATTGAGGGATGTGTGCAGCATCTCAAGCGTACTCACCCAAATAAGTATGGGTTATCTTGAGGTTTTAGCTCTTTGTGGTTTGGGTGTTTTCTTTTCATTTGGGTTGTTTCAGTGTTGCATTGTGGGGATGTTTAGTTTTATTGAGGTTAGATTTGAGTTGTCATTTTTTATTGTCTTGGTGTCTTATTTTGCCTTGTATGCCTCAAAGGCACTTCTTGAGAATGTTGTCCTATTTTTCCTTCACTAGGGTTTTATCCCACTGGATTTTCCCTAGGAAGGTTTTAATGAGGCACGTTCCTTGGATGTGATCTTTGGGGCGGTTTTTATTTGGTGGGGTTTAGATGTTATCCTATTTGTGAGAGAGTTGTTCTCATGAATTTACCTATTCATTATATATATACACATATATATCTTTTGCTTTAAAAATAATAATAATAATAATAATAACATTAACCAATTAAAGGTGGAGACCAAAAAAGTCGTCTCGTACATTTTATCATTTTTGAACGAATATTTATGAGCTCTCTAAAAATGTGAAAACATTCTCGGCTTTCGATGATGACTTTATTATTTCAACCAACCTATATATAACAAATCATCAATTGTTGGTTGGAAATACAAACTCGGTAATGGGTGAAAGTCATTTGCTCACTACCTCCGTTCCTTATTAATTCTCCACTTTGAAGAAAAAAAGCACTTTTGGCCCCTGATGTTTCAAGTTTATGCAAATTATGCCCCTACTCTATTTTTGTCGATGTTTCTACTCCTCGTGTTTGAGTGCACCGTCTACCCCTCATGTCAGTCAGACGTTAAAAAACTAACGGAATAAGCTGATTTGACTTTTTTTTTGTTTGACCTATTATGTAGAAATTACAAGTGAAATTGGAAAAAGGAGGCATGACATATTCAAACTCAAGACCTATAAGTAGCAAAACATGCATTTAACCAGTTCAGTTACATACATAATTGATATATACATCAAGTAATTTAATTTATATCATTTCCTTGATCATCATCAACTTCATATACTTCTCTTCATCTCTCCAATCCACTCAGGAACCTCTCCTGAGAAAGCCTAACTTACGGAGGGGTAGACGGTGCACTGTTTGAAAACATGAGGGGTAGAAACGTCGACAAAAATAAAGTAGGGGCAGGATTTGCACAAACTTGAAAATCAGGGGCCAAAAATGCTTTTTAGCCAAGAAAAAAATTGTTCATACATATCTGTCTGGAGTTGTCTAAATGACTCATGATAAAAATTAGGTTAAATCACCCTGGCCAAATGTATCAATCACATTATAACATGTGTCCTCTTATTATCCACCTTACTCAATTAAACTTATTTCTTTTATATTTTCGTAATTTTGATTTTATTAAATAATTTAATTGCAAAATAAATCTATTAATTTAGATAATAATATAGGACCCCTCTTCTAAGAGAAAAGTGCAGATAATCCCTAATCCCCATTTCTTCAACACTTTCTTCTCCGTACGCTAGCTTTTTAGATTTGATTCGATGCAAATTGTTTTTACATTTAATTCGATTCAATTTTTCCCAAACACACACCCATAGAAATTGCAGCAATCATTATATAATCATAGACTTGATGCATACAATACCAAACGAAAATTTTAACTTTCTCATTCATTTTCAATTGATCATTTCCTTTTATCTAATCACAGTAAAGACATTGCAGCAATCAAGTAATCAACGATATTTTTCTTCTAAGGAAAAGCCATGAATCTTTAACATCACATCCCTTTTTGTTATTGACATTATAACTATTGAGATGAAAATCAAGGAATAGGGCGAAAAGAGAAGCATTGAAAAGATTATTGGAATCCTTCCATGGAGAAGAGCGTTCATAAAATAAGAATTAGGGATTCTCTGTTTTTTTTTAGGTTAGAAAAAGGGGTCCTATGTTATTAATTATCTAAATTGATAGGTTTATTCTGCAATTAAATTATTTAATAAAATTAAATTTATGAAAATATAAAATAAATGATTTTAAATAAGTGAGGTGGATAATACAAGGACACATGCTATAATATAATTGGTACATTTGACCATGGGTGATTTAACCCAATTTTATCATGAGTTATATACAACCCTATATCTGTTCACTTAGGGCCCGTTTGGTGACCAGGACAGGATAGGATAGGACAGGATAATAATCATATCCTGTTGTTATCTGTTGTTTGTTGCGCCAGCAGGATATGATAACACTATCCTGTATCCTATCATATCCTGTCAATCATGTGTAAAAGTTATCCTGAGGGGGGAGCTAGGATAGAGCAGGATAGGATACCAGTTATATATTTTCTTTCAGTATCCTAACTCCAAATTAATTTATTTTAATATTATATAATTTATAATTTATAATTTATAATAATATTAATTAATAAATATAAAAATATTAATTTAACTAAAATAAAAAATAAATAAAATTATTATTCATAAATAGTAAAATAGACTAACTTACAAATATTGATTTATTAATAATAATAGACTAATTTAATATTTTCATCTCCTATTATTTAAAAATTATTTATCTACTTATATAATAATTTAAATATAAAGTATTTTTGAAATAATAATATTTTTAATTTAGTTAATTTTTATTGTTTATCACGTGTCACAACTAAGTGAAAAACATTGATTACAAATATTGATTTTTTAATAGTAATAGATTAATTTTTTATTTTCATCTCCTATTATTTAAAACTACTTATCTACTTATATAATAATTTATAATTCAAATATAAAATACTTTTGAAATAATAATATTCTTAATTTAGTTAACTTTTATTGTTAATCATCACGTGTCACAACTAAGTGAAAACCAATCGGTTAACTGCATAATTTTATTTAAAATATAGGGTATCTTCAAAACAATAATATAGGCTAATTAATAAAATTTAAATTAATTTTATTTATTTTAAAATATAGACTCATTCATGAAAATGTAAAGAAATTAAATTTAATAGAATGATCAATTTTAAATGTATTCTTTATTCAAATATAAATCTGATACATTTTTCCTTATCATATCCTGTCCTTATCATGTGCACGTCAAACACAGGATATGATAAGAGTCTATCCTGCTCTTATCCTATCCTGTTGATATCATGTTCACATATCATATCCTATCATATCCTATCCTGACCACCAAACGGGCCCTTAGAGTTTCAAGAGAGTATTAAATAATGTTTTCCCAAGAAATGCCTTTACATGAGCAATAAATGAAGAAAAATAAAATACATTCTAAAATGTGAAATTGGAAAACAAATAATATTTTCCTGAAAATTAACAAAATTAATTACATTTTTTTAATATGTGTGTTTCTTCTCTCCCTATAATTAAATAGAAACGAAGGTAGTATTCTCTAAACTTGTAGGTATCATGTCAGTTTAGCAGTACCCTTAATTTTGTATTGCCAAGCAGTTTGTGCGAATCCATCTCAAACTTCTTAGCAACATGAAGTACGATTAAGTTGACATAGTACATACTAACTCAGAGACTCGCATACACTGGCCAATGAATTTTGCCTCATCATCTAATTTTTCACAGAGAGAAGTGTCTACACTACCACACTCAAATTAGATAAGGTGGAAGAACAGTTTCTCTCCAATGGTGTGAGACACTAGTGGGAGAGTCTCTTTAGTGTGAGACACTCTCATTGGAGATGCTCTAAGATATAATCTTAAAGTCAAAATCAAATCTTACAGAAAATCATGAGCATCAAAATACTATAAACATTATGAGGCATAGGTGGCACTGTGGCAGAAACATCGATAATTTATACTTACTACACCACCAATTTGAAGAAAATATATGTCATCATTAATATTGCTATGTTTGTTTCTGTTTTTTACCAATTCTTTTGTTCCCTTCTCCTTTTCTTCTTTATCTTGTACCATGGATAGCACCTCAGCCTCTTGTGCCTTTTTATTATATATTACTATGGCTTACTAAAAAAAACTGAGTTCCATTTGTTTATATGCATTTTCAAATCAAACTAAAGTTGTCTTTTCATCAATAGGATAAGTTAGTTAATAGCTTTCAAATTGAGGATTTTGGAAGAACTTTTAGACTTACATTTTTATCAATTATCATTTGTTTGTTATTTTAAAGTTTCTGAATCGGAGGGTAACGTTCAGGCGTAATATCACTCATATTGTCTTGGTATATACTTTGGGTTGGAGGCTTGGAGCAAGATATTCGAGTAAGTAGCTCGAATTTCTTGCTCTATCCCAAATTACATAGAAACACCATGTGTGAAGTGCTGCTCCCGTCCAATATCTAATAGTTCAAATATCCTCATGCAATCAGCAAAAAACTCTAAGTTGATACAAATGTTTAAATTACCAACGGCATAGGTTATTGGTAACTATGTGGTTTTTTAAATTCTGGACACTAGTTACACACAGTGAAAATTGTTAGTAATTTGAATGTCAATAGCATTGTGGTCTTTTTAAATTATGATCGTTTTGAAATTCTTTAACTTGGCGGTTTGTGAAGTTTTATTGAAATTTTTTCTATACCCAAGTCCATGCATTAGATCTTTGGCTTGAAATTCAGGGTGCTGAAAGGATTCCTATAAAATAAACTAATGCATGTACATGTGTGGAGAACACCAACTCTACTGATATATTTCTGACCTGAAAGAGAAGAGCCTCTCTGAAACTCAGGGAGTTAATTAAGCTAACGTTGTATACTAATATTTTCTGTGGTGGAGGAATTGTAAAACACATTGGTCTTGAAGGTATAACTATAGTAGCCTCAGGACCACTAGCTCTGGGGAGTGATTGGGAACACATAGGACAAACTAGTTAAAGTCATTGTGTAGAAAATAATAAGAATCCAAAGATTAGAGAGGTCAAAAAGACATGGTTTGCTGCAAGCTTCTTTTGGATATATTGGATGTCTTGAAGTGAAGCTACCTTTTGTTTCTTGCTGCTTTCAATATTCACAAATGCCATTCACTTTATTTCCTGATTCTGTTCAATAACATTCTATTACCAATCAAATAGCAGCCTAGCTGACATTACTACTGCACTTTAAGGGAACTGCTATAAGCCTATAATATATGGTGTAAGCAAAACCATTCACGGGTCACCATTCTTTTTCTAACTGAAACTTAGAGGAAACACAGATCATTATTATTTTGAAGGGACTATTTTGAAATACAAAAGGAAAAAAGCCTGATCATTTGACTTGCTTGATTAATTGCATACGGAACAATGATTGTTGACTCCTTAATTCCAACTCACTAATTATCTTTAATGTGATTGGATGATGAGTTATTTAACTCAAACTTTATCATGGGTCATTTAGATAACCCCTAATTTAATTTGTCAAGTTTTAGATATTTTTTCAAGAATTTAGATAGAGCTTGGTTTTTATTTTTGTTTGAGGCATTTTTGTTTATGTATTTATCTTCTTAATTCTTTACATCATATTTAATCAGAAATTGTTTTCATGTAAAATGGCATATAAATCTTAATTTAATTCAATATGATAGCATTAAAACCCAACATATCTCTACAAAATTATTCAAAGAGAACTAGGATCATATATGTGGTTGGTTCATGTGGTTTCATGTAATTGATTCCCTTGACAAAAAAATTGGCGTAGAATCTTGTATTTAAGAAAAAAAAGTCCTCCACTATATATAGGAGAGCTAGCTTGATCACCAGTATGTGGATATCCCATACTTGAACAATTTAGACTATATTAAAATAGTTATAGAGGATATGAAATGCTTTGAAAATCTTAAGAATTTGGGCTATATATATTTACTTTCTGGTAGATCTTAGGCACTAAACCAGAATAAGATATTTGAACACCTAACCACAGTCTCATATGGATAATGATTGTCTTAAATTCTTAATTGTAAAAAACTTCATCATATCAAATTTTATTATGTCATCATTAACCTTATTTCATTTATTTAATTATTAAACACACAAAAATAAATGAGATTGTGAAACTTGACATGGTCGAATATTTTTTTTTTTCAATTGAGAGAATCCTAATCCATTCTTCTATGCATATGTGAACTTATGCGTCACTAAGTTATTCGATCGCATGCACACCCTATTAACATATCCTGGTGCATTCACGTTGACTATGTTTGGACAGAAAAAGTAACATTGCTAACGGAGCTCCACAAATCAGGGCTGCCCAAAAGCCCGTGTGGCCCAAGCAAGGGCTTTAGGCCCCCAAAAAAAAATTACTAAGTAAACAAGGTTTTCCAATAATGTTATAAGTCCAATAGTATTTTTGTAAAGAAGATCTCAAAAAAAAATCAAGGCTTCAGTTCAAAAAACCAAACCCAATAGTCTTCATGAAAAGAAAAAAAATACTTCATCCCACGTTTGACTAGTCTGGCAAACATTTGGTTTCCCCAATTCCCTAATCAATTGAACAAAACTCAATGGAAAACTGAACAGACAGATACAGTAACAACAAAACTCCATCCGAATCCCATGTTTGGTTTCCCCAGTTCTCTCATTTTTATTTTTAATTTAGTCTTGACTGTAAGACCAAGTTTTGGTGTGGTGTTACAACTCTAAGTTTTGATGATAACAAGTTTATATTTGTGTATGAACAATTATGGTACTCTAACGTTTGTCTTTTAAGTGTTTAACAAACAGGTTCTGATTCTGATTCAAAGGCATATCCATCAAAAGTTGAAGACCAAAGAGTAACCAGTGTAACCCTTCTGCAATCACTACGTTCTTCTGAACGATAGTCAATGCTTCTGATGTTCTAAAGATTAAAGCTCTGAGGTAGGCTCTGAAGATTCAAATGCTGAAGTTCTGAAGACCAGAAGTTCTAAGCGAAAGGCCCAGAAGCTGAAGACTTGAAGATTATGAAGTCCAAGAGTAAGCTGGCTCTCAAGACCAAAAGTGCTTCTAATTCTGAAGACCAGATGTTCTGAGTGAACGGTCCAAGCTTCCTTCTGACTCTGATCATATTGCTTCACAAGTTCTAACACGAAGCGTCGCCAAGATCAGAAGTCAACTAGGCTAAGGCAAATTTCATTGTCAATAGTACAAAAGCAGTGTACTATTTTGATCGCCTTACCTATGAGGTTCAGCCACAGCATGTTCTGGAATTTCCAAAATTGCCTCCAACAGATGGATTCTTTCAACGAATACAACAACTCACCTTGGAGTATTTAAAGGCTGAAGAGAGAAGAAATTTGCCAAGAAACTATTGTGCAATACAAGTGAAAACTACCAGCGAATACCTTAGTAATATTTCTTCATTGTTCTTATTGTGTTTACTCCTGCTTGTTTAGAAGCAACTCATTGTAACCCCAAACCTTCTACAAATTTGTTTGTAGTTCCTTGAGAGACCAGTGAGGTCAAGATTCTTGAGAAGACTAAGACTTGTGTGTCTTAGTGTTGCTAGTTCTTAGATTTGTTAGTCACTGAGCAAGGTGCGTTAGTGCAGTTGTAACAATCTTTGAATAGTGGATGCCGCAACCGGGGTCGCGGTGGGAAGGCGCTTTAAAACTAATCAAGTACCAGAATAGTCGCCACTAATGTTTTTAGGGAGAACATCAGAGAACCCAAATAATAAAAGAAACCAAATCCAGATTTGGGAGTCGGTTACGTATAGGGAGGTGTTAGCGCCCTACAACGTCCGTTAAGAACGATTACCTATTGTCAACTATGCAAGGCTTCTTAGCTTTCTAAATCATTTATTTTACCCTTAAGAAAATGTCTTGTATTTTATTTTAAAGAAGAATATTTACAAGTTTCTAATGTAATGAAATAATTATTCTACAAAGGACAAAATTTAGGATTTTTTGTTTGGAGTGCCTGGTGGGAGTGACCCCGAGCCTATGTATCTCTATCAACAGAGAAATCAAGGCTACGTAGTTATGGGTAGAAAAACATGAGTTGGTTGTAGTATTTTTTAGTTTTCAAAAGATTAATTCATTTTTGAGAAAATATTTGTTTTTTTGGTTTTATTTGCAAAAGGGGTTGATCTTAGCATTTCATGATGAATTATTGACAACAATAAAGAAAATATATTTTTTTCGGATTTTTCTTAAGTAAATAGTTAGTTAGGAAAACAAATAACGATTTCAGCCCCTAGTTATTCACATTTTAATAGTTGATAGTAATTAGATCCATACCATGGTACCAAAAACCGAAATCAGGCCATGATTCAAAAACAAGGCCCATCAGATATGGAAAATAAAATACTATGAGGAGACCAACAAAAAAAAATACTATGAGGAGACCATCATATGAAGAGGAAAACAAGGGGGAGGACGGGGGTTATGGCTCTTAAACTGGATATGGAAAAGGCTTATTGATGAGGACAAGGACAAGGACAAGGGTCATGGAGCCCTAAAAGGACTTGGAGGACCAATGACAAGGGCTAGAGCTAAAAAGGCCAAAGAGACTCTTCAGCAAGTAGTGGCAACCATTCTTGAAGACAAAGTGGTAGAAGAGATGGAACCAAAAATCATGATGATCATTCAGGCCCAAGAAGAAGAGCCAGCCCACGCATAGGGGCTGCCATGTGATGTTCTGTTTTATTTTATTTCAATAAAAATGCAAAGGACCAATTGAATAAGTTGGATCCAAATGCATTATGTTGCTGAATTTTATTTTAGTGTGTTTAATCCACTTCAAGTGGTGTGTGTTTGCATGTGGCGCATGAAGGGCTTAAAGGGAGGGATCCATTCCTTTCTTAAAACTCTTTGAATGTGTTTGAATTTCAATAAGTTCTGAATGGAGGAGTTACATCAGCAAAGTCAAAGGATTGAAGAGCTTTCAAAGCCAAGAATGGAGTTACAAAGAAAGGGAAATTAAGTTCATAAAGAGCATTGAATGCTATATTCCCTGGTCAGAATAACAATCAAGAAAGGGAGTTACATGAAGCAATCAGCCACTAAAAACACGTTCAGGGCTGAAGCATATCACTATCTTCCTCTTTTAATTTGTAACTCCTAGCCTAGGATTCTTCTAGAGAAATTACACCTCATCATTTTTTTGTAACTAGGCTGAATTTCCTTCTTCTTTATAAGGACCACTCCTTCAATGTAATAGACAGATTATGAATGAATTAGTATTTTCTTTTCTGAGTGATTCAGATTTGTGAGAGTGATTCTCATAGTTCTTGAGTGATTCAAGAATTAGGCTTATCAAGGGTTTGTCACCACCTTTGTGTGAAGTCTTCATCTTCCATTTCACTAAAACTTCCCCTCTTTTCTGTCCATTTCCCTTCCATCACGAAATTCTTCTTCTTCTTTCTCACATTTCAGAGTTCTCATCATCCAAGATCAATCCTAGACGATCCATTGCAGCCCTTGCATCAACTTGGGGCGTATCATTTGGTAATCAGAGCTCCGGTTCTAGGATTTTGGTTTCTTTTCTTATCTGGAATTCTGGTTAGCAACTCTTTGTCATTTCTTGTTACCTTGATTTTAGTTTTTGTTTCTTTTGGCTGAACCATTGCAAAAGTTAAGCCTTGTTAATTGTTCAGAATCAAAAACAAATTACAAAACGAAAATTCAAAAAAAAAAAAAACGAAAATTCAAAAAAAAAAATGGCTGAATGGTTCTTGTTTAATTAGCCAAATTCAATTGTTCAAGGTAATTTTGTTGCTAGCATTCCAATTTATTTTCTTCTTTCTGTTTGTTCTTGAATTCTTCTTTAGTCTCTAAATATTTGGAGTCCTTTCCATTTCTGTGGTGATTTTGTCTTGTCTTCTTTTGTTTCATATTCTAAAGTCTATTCTAATCTGTGTGACTCTACACAAATTTGGTGGCATAATTCTTTGTGTGTCTTAACTTTGATTTACTCAAGAGATTGTGAGAATTTTTGAGTGGAAAAAGGCAAGAGTGCACATCATAGAAAAGCCAATTTGAGGGAAACACGAGAGAAGTGAGGTAAACACTAACATTTGTTTGTTCTACTTGAATCTTTTCATTTGTCAAAGATGTCAGGAGAAGAGGAGGAGCAACCAGCAGTGCGACTCTCGACCATCGAAATGCGGGCTCTTACACAACATCTGGAAAACTTAATGAGGAGGCAAACTGAAGAGATCCACGAAAGGCTGGATCAAATGGAGAACCGGAACAATAGTGACAGTGAAGGCGGGAGGCCACGACGAATTCATGAAAATCCTAGACCTGCTCGGATTGAAGGAGTCAAATTCCAAATTCCTCCTTTTAAGGGAAAGAGTGATCCAGAGGCATACTTGGAGTGGGAACTCAAAATAGAGCATGTCTTTGCTTGCAACAACTATGAGGAGGACCAAAAGGTGAAACTTGCAGCTGCTCACTTTTCAGACTATGCTCTTGTTTGGTGGAATAAGTTTGCAAAAGAGAGATTGAGAAATGAGGTGCCAGCGGTGGAAACATGGGCTGAAATGAAACGAATCATGAGGAAAAGATATGTCCCTTCAAGCCATGCTAGGGATGTAAAATTTAAACTTCAAAAACTTACCCAAGGCAGCAAGAGTGTTGAGGAGTATTACAAAGAACTTGAGGTGCTTATGTTGCAAGCCAATCTTGAGGAGGATGAAGAGGTAACCATGATTCGATTTATTAATGGTCTATCTAATGATGTTAGAGATATTGTAGAACTTCAGGAATATGTAGACATGGAAGAATTGCTGCACAAGGCCACTAAAGTTGAGCAACAACTCAAAAGGAAAGGGCTTGCAAGGAAGAGTTCTACCAATTCCAATTCATCTTGGAGAGACAGAATGAAGAATGAAGGGCCGAGCACCCTTAGCAAACCAGCCACCAAACCACAAGCTTCAGCTTCTTCAAAACCTCTTGAACAACCATCCAAAAAGAGCAAAGAGGTCAAGTGCTTCAAATGCCAAGGTATGGGACATTATGCTTATGAATGTGCCTCCAAAAAGACCATGATTCTTAAGGATGATGGAGACTACACCAGTGAGTCCGAAGGAGAACAAAGTGAAGAAGAAGAGGAGGCAGCCATGAATGGTGAACTGTTGATGATCCGAAGAATGCTTGGTAGCCAACAAAAGCCAAAGAAAGAAAGCCAAAGAGAGAATATCTTTCACACAAGATGTTCTGTCAATGGGCAGATTTGCTTGATGATTGTTGATGGCGGAAGCTGTACTAATGTGGCTAGTGAAAGAATGGTGGAGAAGCTGAACCTGGTCACAAAACCACATCGTTGGCCATACAAACTTCAATGGCTCAGCCACTATGGAGAAATACAAGTAAGTAAGCAAGTTGAAGTTGACTTTTCCATTGGCAAATACAGGGATAAGGTTCTTTGTGATGTTGTTCCCATGGAGGCTAGTCACATACTGCTGGGAAGACCATGGCAATATGACACCAACTCTGATCATAATGGAAGCACCAACAAGATCTCATTCCAACATCATGGCCAGAAAATTACGCTCAAACCTTTGAGCCCTAGGGAGGTGCGTGAGGATCAAAAGAAAATGAGAGAAAAGATTGAACAAGAGAGAAAAGAAAAGAGTGAGACACTTGAGAGAAAGCAAAAAGAAAAGAGTGAAACACTTGAGAGAGAGCAAAAAGAAAAGAGTGAAATACTTGAGAGAAAAGAAATTTGTTTGATCAAAAAGAGAGAGGTGAAAAGGATGATAGCTTCAAAACAGATCCTATACTTGATGTTTTGCAAAAATCAGATTTTGAACACTAACACTTTTGAAAATTTTGAGCTGCCTTCTAGTGTTAAATCTCTTTTGCAGGATTATGAGGATGTGTTTCCAACAAGTGTTCCAAGTGGTCTACCACCACTGAGAGGAATTGAGCATCAAATTGATCTCATTCCGGGAGCTTCTTTGCCTAATAGGCCAGCATATAGAAGCAACCCACAAGAAACCACTGAAATTCAAAGACAAGTGGAAGAACTCTTGAACAAAGGGTGGGTAAGAAATAGCATGAGTCCTTGTGCTGTACCGGTGATTTTGGTACCAAAGAAAGATGGGACTTGGAGAATGTGCTCTGATTGTAGAGCCTTGAATAACATCACCATTAAGTATAGGCACCCTATTCCTAGACTTGATGATTTGCTTGATGAATTGCATGGAGCATGTTATTTTTCTAAAATTGATTTGAAAAGTGGTTACAATCAGATAAGGATTAAAGAAGGGGATGAATGGAAAACTGCTTTCAAAACTAAATATGGTTTGTATGAATGGTTGGTTATGCCTTTTGGTTTAACTAATGCACCTAGTACTTTTATGAGACTAATGAACCATGTTTTGAGGGAATTCATTGGGAAATTTGTGGTTGTGTACTTTGATGATATTTTGGTCTATAGCACTACTCTTGAGCTGCATGTTGAGCACTTAAGATCCGTCTTGAGTATGCTTAGAAAGGAACAATTGTTTGCCAATCTTGAGAAATGCACTTTTTGCACTGACCATGTTGTGTTTCTTGGTTTTGTTGTGAGTTCGAAAGGAGTGCAGGTTGATGAGGAAAAGATCAAAGCCATTCAAGAGTGGCCCACTCCTAAATCCGTGGGTGATGTAAGAAGTTTTCATGGCTTGGCCAGTTTCTACAGGAGGTTTGTAAAGGACTTTAGTACCTTGGCAGCACCCCTAAATGAAGTGGTGAAAAAGAATGTGGGTTTTCATTGGGGAAAGAATCAAGAAGAGGCCTTTGCTGCCCTAAAGCATAAGCTTACCCATGCACCTATACTTGCTTTACCTAACTTTGCTAAATCTTTTGAACTTGAATGTGATGCTTCAAATGTAGGTATTGGAGCTGTGTTGCTTCAAGAAGGCCACCCAATTGCTTATTTTAGTGAAAAGTTAAGCGGAGCTGCCCTTAACTATTCTACTTATGATAAGGAATTGTATGCTTTGGTGAGAGCTTTGAAGACCTGGCAGCATTATCTTTTGCCCAAGGAATTCGTGATTCATAGTGATCATGAGTCGCTGAAATACTTGAAGGGGCAAGGTAAGTTGAACAAAAGGCATGCCAAATGGGTTGAATTTTTGGAACAATTTCCCTATGTCATAAAACACAAAAAGGGGAAAAGTAACATTGTGGCTGATGCTTTATCCAGGAGACACGTGTTGCTTTCCATGTTAGAGACTAAATTGCTAGGACTTGAACATGTGAAAGAAATGTATGAAAAAGATGATAACTTTGCTGAAATTTTTGTGGCTTGTGAGAAAGTTTCTCAAAATGGATTTTATAGGCACAATGGATTTTTATTTAAGGAAAACAGGTTGTGTGTGCCTAAAAGTTCCATTAGAGAACTGCTTGTTAAAGAATCCCATGCTGGGGGACTAATGGGTCATTTTGGAGTCCAAAAGACTCTAGAAACTTTACAGGAACATTTCTATTGGCCCAAAATGAAACATGATGTGATCAAGTTTTGTGAACATTGCATTGTTTGCAAGAAGGCTAAGTCTAAGGTGATGCCACATGGTTTGTATACTTCTTTGCCAATCCCTGAATACCCTTGGGTTGACTTGTCTATGGACTTTGTTTTAGGCCTCCCTAGAACAAAGAATGGTAAGGATTCCATTTTTGTGGTTGTTGATAGGTTTTCAAAAATGGCTCACTTTATTCCTTGCAGGAAAGCTGATGATGCTTGTCACGTTGCTGATTTGTTCTTTAAAGAAGTTGTAAGACTTCATGGGATGCCTAGAAGCATAGTTAGTGATAGGGACACCAAGTTCCTAAGTCACTTCTGGAGGACTTTATGGGGGAAGTTAGGCACCAAACTTTTGTTCTCTACCACTTGCCACCCACAAACTGATGGGCAAACTGAGGTGGTTAATAGGACCCTAGGCACCTTGCTTAGGACTGTCCTTAAGGCCAATTTAAAGGCTTGGGAGGCGTGTTTGCCTCATGTTGAATTTGCTTACAATAGGGCTGTCCATAGCACTACCAATTGCTCTCCATTTGAAGTAGTGTATGGATTTAACCCTTTGACTCCTCTTGATTTGTTGCCTATGCCTAACATTTCTGTTTTCAAGCACAAGGAAGGACAGGGCAAAGCTGAATATGTCAAGAAGATGCATGAGCGTGTGAAGGCTCAAATTGAGAGAAAGAATGAGAGTTATGCTAGGCAAGCTAACAAGGGAAGAAAGGAGGTGGTGTTCCAACCCGGAGATTGGGTTTGGGTGCACATGAGGAAGGAAAGGTTTCCAGAACAAAGGAAATCCAAACTCCAACCTAGAGGGGATGGACCTTTTCAAGTGCTTGAGAGAATCAATAACAATGCCTACAAAATAGAGCTTCTAGGTGAGTATAACATCAGCTCAACCTTTAATGTCTCTGATTTATCTCTCTTTGATGCAGATGGCGGAGAATTTGATTTGAGGTCAAATCCTTTTCAAGAGGGAGGGAATGATGAGGACAAGGACAAGGACAAGGGTCATGGAGCCCTAAAAGGACTTGGAGGACCAATGACAAGGGCTAGAGCTAAAAAGGCCAAAGAGACTCTTCAGCAAGTAGTGGCAACCATTCTTGAAGACAAAGTGGTAGAAGAGATGGAACCAAAAATCATGATGATCATTCAGGCCCAAGAAGAAGAGCCAGCCCACGCATAGGGGCTGCCATGTGATGTTCTGTTTTATTTTATTTCAATAAAAATGCAAAGGACCAATTGAATAAGTTGGATCCAAATGCATTATGTTGCTGAATTTTATTTTAGTGTGTTTAATCCACTTCAAGTGGTGTGTGTTTGCATGTGGCGCATGAAGGGCTTAAAGGGAGGGATCCATTCCTTTCTTAAAACTCTTTGAATGTGTTTGAATTTCAATAAGTTCTGAATGGAGGAGTTACATCAGCAAAGTCAAAGGATTGAAGAGCTTTCAAAGCCAAGAATGGAGTTACAAAGAAAGGGAAATTAAGTTCATAAAGAGCATTGAATGCTATATTCCCTGGTCAGAATAACAATCAAGAAAGGGAGTTACATGAAGCAATCAGCCACTAAAAACACGTTCAGGGCTGAAGCATATCACTATCTTCCTCTTTTAATTTGTAACTCCTAGCCTAGGATTCTTCTAGAGAAATTACACCTCATCATTTTTTTGTAACTAGGCTGAATTTCCTTCTTCTTTATAAGGACCACTCCTTCAATGTAATAGACAGATTATGAATGAATTAGTATTTTCTTTTCTGAGTGATTCAGATTTGTGAGAGTGATTCTCATAGTTCTTGAGTGATTCAAGAATTAGGCTTATCAAGGGTTTGTCACCACCTTTGTGTGAAGTCTTCATCTTCCATTTCACTAAAACTTCCCCTCTTTTCTGTCCATTTCCCTTCCATCACGAAATTCTTCTTCTTCTTTCTCACATTTCAGAGTTCTCATCATCCAAGATCAATCCTAGACGATCCATTGCAGCCCTTGCATCAACTTGGGGCGTATCACTTATGATAGGGTGGAGTGGCCTTTTCTTCAATCAGTGCTCTTCCAGATGGGGTTCCCGGATAGATGGATCTCTCTTATTATGAAGTGTGTTACTACAGTTCGTTTCTCTATCATGGTAAATGGCCAACCATACCATATTTCTCCCCACATAGGGGACTTAGACAGGGTGATCCATTATCCCCATATCTGTTTCTCTTATTTGGGGAAGTTTTTTCTGCCATGATTCGCCAACGGATTGTTGATTCCTCTTTACATGGATTACGCATTGCAAGGTCAACACCTATTATTTCTCACCTTTTCTTTGCTGATGACAACATCATCTTCACTAGGGCTACCTCACAAGAAGCCCTTCATGTGGCGAATATTCTTCATTCCTATGAGCAGGCTTCTGGTCAAAAAATCAACTTGGATAAATCTCAGCTTCTCTTCAGCCGAAATGTGGCTACCACCAGAATTGATGAGCTTACGCAGCTAATGAATGTAAAGGCAACAAAGAGCTTTAAGAAATATCTTGGTCTTCCTACCATCATTGGAAAATCTAAATCCCAAGTTTTCAAATTTGTCAAGGATAGAGTATGGAAGAAACTCAAGGGATGGAAAGAAAAGGCTTTGTCTAGGGTGGGAAGAGAGGTTCTTATTAAATCTGTGGTGCAGGCTATACCATCATACATGTAATTTTTTAACGATGTTAAACACAAAATATTTTCCATGGATAAAAAAAATGATATATTTTGCAGGGACCAAAAAGTTATTTAAGCCTTTTATTTTTTTTTGATAGGCAAATATTAGTGGTTAGAAATGTTAGTAGATTAGTCCATCATCCGGGTTCGAACCCGGGACCCTTCACCCTTCATCCATCCCAACCCTTATGTCCCCAGCTCTTATTTAAGCTTTTATAGAATAATGCTAACAATTCATGTAACCGTTTCTTCGGCAGAAAAAGGTTTTTCAAAATTAAAATTAATAAAATATTATCTTAGATCAACCATGTCTCAACAAAGATTAAATGAATTAGCGTTATTATCGATTGAGAAAGACATGTTAAATCAAATTGACTATGATGATTTAATAAATGATTTTGCATCTCAAAAAGCTCGAAAAATAAATTTTAAATAAAAAATTATTTTTACGTAAAAAGTTGATATATAAATTCTTTTTAGATAAAAATATCTTATTTTAAAGTTTGCTTTAGACCTCACTTAGTGTTGGGTCGGTCCTACCTAGAAAAATAGTCATATGTGGCCTTATTTACAGAGAAAAAAAGAACTAAAACCTAATTTTTCTTCTCTAATCCCCTTCATCCAGCAATTCTTTTTCTCTCCCTCTGCACAACCGCTTGCAGAAAATCTCCACAACAAATTTATATTTAGTTGAATAATTGTACTTAGGCTTAAATGCACTTTTGGACCCCCAAGTTTATATTTTTTGCGATTGTTGACCCTGATCTTATTTTTCTACGAATGGAGACCCTAATTGTACTTATTATTATGTGTATTTCAATGATCATTGTTATTATTTTATCTGTTACACTGCAAGTTCTATTTTTTTGTCATACCGCACTCCAAGTTGTAACACATGAAATCTTTGACAGCCCAAAACAAACTTGCAAGTTCCTTCCCGATTTTCGACAACCCAAAACAAAAAACCAACACAACAAAGCCCGAACAAGTAGTATACCAATAAACAAAAAAGAGAGACTGGTCAGGGAATCAATGGATAATAATGAATATTTTAACCATTTATTTATAATTATGAAATATGTTTGAATTAGGAGACATATGTGTTAGATAGCTCAAGGGGTAAGAGTTAGGGGACATATGTGTTAGATAGAGGAGGTCCAAGAATCAATCCTGGAGGAAGTAATTTAAAAAAATGATTTAAAAATATTATCATAATTTTTTGTTGATTTTTTAATATTATTTATAGAAATAGTTAAAATAATAATAATATTGAAATTAATTTAATTTGTTTTTTGTTCGTTTTTTAAGTCAAGTATATTAAGATGAGATGATAGGGAAAAATCTACAAAGGGAGCATGCACAATGGTAGGTGGTGGATCATTCAACCAAAATTAACTAACCTTTTAATAAATGACATCTACATTTAGAAAAAAAAATACATTTGTCATTGTCATTGTTTGAATGTATAACTTGAAATGATATAAGTAATTTTGATGTAGGTTGATGACCCTTGTTTAGTGGTGTTTTTAGGGTCATTTCTTTCTTTGTTTTGAGTCTTTTTGTTGAGTCTCATGTAGTGTTTCATGCATTCTCATGCATTTTTATCTTTCTTTGAGTCTTTTCTTCGTTTTGGTAATTTTGTAGTTTTTTAGGGAGTTTTCTTGCATTTTAAGTAAGTTTATGACTTGCATGGTTTTATTGTGTTAATTGAAGGACCTCTTGTGCTAATGAGCTCTTGGAGCTTCTAGAATCTTCCTTGACTTGTTGGTTAGGTTTGGAGTGTAACACCCCGATTTCGGTGGCGTCACTTTAGTAACCAAAAGAAATACTTAAGCGGAAAAAAACGTGAATTATTTTTTTTTTGACAATATAACTAAAGACAGAAAGCAATAAACTTCCCAACAAAAGATAAAAGAAACTACTATACAACTATATATACATGCCTCGCTAAATACAACCACGTCACGAGTAACCTCCAGTGACGGGTGACAGAAAGAGAGTAACGCCCGAAGGCAATATGTACAGTCCAAGGTAAAAATACTGTGTCCGCAACACTAAACCTCAAAATCTGAGAACAAGTTGGCCCAGCGGCCTAAGCAAAGACCCCCTAAATCCAACCAGCTCTCTGTGATTTCCATAGGAAACCACACAAAAAGCTACCGGTAGGAAACTACCCTGTCCCCAAAACTGAAGCATGACGGTCAGAGCATCGACACTACTCCTACACTAATCCCTACCCGAGGAGCCCACACTAGCACTCGATCCTACATGCTAGCGCGGTCGTCATCCGAATCTGCATCCAGGACGACTAAGTCGACATACTCAACACTGCCCTCTCTGTCCACCCTAATGCGCTCCTGCACTGGCCTCTCGGGCTCGGGGCCCGGAACGAGATCCGCGACGACAGCAGCAGCAGTAGACGGACTAGACTCCGTCGAAGCCCCACCTACTGGCACCTCCTCAGAGGGGTCCTCATCATCCGAAGGGGATGGTGGCGGTGGAGGTCCTCCCAAGCCGGGTCCACAGTGTACACCTGGAGGCAGGTTGAAGCTCACTATGTGTCTCCTCATCACCTCCTCCGTCAAGCGTCCGAATCGGTCGACACGGTCCTCCATGACCCGACCGGTGTAGGTCGCACGGTGGCCCTCGGGATCAACCACCCATGCACCTGGGTCGTCTTGATCAAGCATCTCGTACCTGGTCCCCCCCGAGGGGCTGACAATGGTAAACCAATCCCCCATACTCATCTGACAAATGGCGTAGTCCGCCCAAACACACACAGCAGACGCGAGGGTCAACTCCAAAGAATTATATAATTAATAAAACCAGATATAATTATAGGATAATAAATACTTGCCTCTCAGGCTTATAAGTTTTGGGATAGCTTCCTAGGGTTGCATGTATCACAATGAATATAAGAAATCATAATAACAATTAGCATGCCTCAAATATGATAAACAGGTACCAATCACACTCAGCAACTAAGTCAGCATGTATGTTGCATGAAATGCAATGCTGGGTAACAAAATGCATTCCGGAAGAAGGATGGACATCAACGAGGCGGCCCTAACACCAGCCACGGTGGGTACCTTCCTGCTCGCGTGTCTCTTACACCACACAAAAGTAGTCAGATCAGCAGTGAACCCGTAGGTCTGCCATTCCGTCTGCTACTGAGGACCACCGTAGTGTCCTAAATATGGAAATCCGGGTCTTATGACCATTTTGGAATCCACCGAGGTCCGGTATCACGCCGTGTATTAACCTCAAAATGAGTGCATGAATGCAAGTGATTAGCCAAACAACGTCTCCGACCTCACCCGACACGTCGCCACGTGTTCTAGATAACTTAAAGTCTCTAAAAGAATACCCTAAGGTAAATGGTGATTCTGCGACAAAATACAATTAATCATAAACAAAAGAGTGCAACCACTCACGACAACTCTTCGAGTCATCAATGCTCTCACGAAGTCTCACGCTTCTGTGGAGTCTCACACATTCACAAAGTCTCACGCTTCAGTGAAGTTTTATGCTTTCACAAGGTCTCACGCTTCAGTGAATTTACACACTTGCACGAAGTCTCACGCTTCAATGAAGTTTCATGCTGTTCACGAGGTCTCACGCCTCAGTGAAGATCCATGCTTTCCACAAGGTCTCACGCCTCAGTGGAGTATCACGCATTCACAAGGTCTCACACCTCCGTGAAGCTTCTCGGCTCATCCCTTGGATGGCTAAACAAACTGCTCCCAGAGCGAATGAGTATCAACATACCCAGAACTCGCAATCTTCTCAACACTTGGATCCGACGACACTTCTCGTTCTCCAAAACTAAACTTCAATCCAAAGCTTGCATCCGAGATTGTTATCTTTATTTAAAGGTTTAGAGGTTGTTTAATATCTTATGAATTTTCTTTGTAAAAATAGCTCCTTTTTAGTCTTATCGTATTCCCTATGAGTTTCAAAGTTCCCATAATCCCAAGTAATTCCCTGAGAAGGTCTCGATCCATTGGAGCATGACAAGGTCCGAACTCCGTTCGTCCTTTTAAAACTCTCTCAAAATCTCATAAAAATTTGGCATGACCTGCCCGTAAACCTCACTCTTCAGAATCTCAGGTACAAGTGGAATAGCATAAATAAAACAGCTCAGTCAAAAGCATAAACAGCATATTCCAACACATCCTAAGTTAACCATGTAGCACATAGCATGTGAATCATTTAGCACACAATATCATGGCATCAATTACTCAACAAGGTCGGCCCAAGCCTCAGAGAACAATTCAGACATTTAGCAATTAAGTGCATAACACATAAATCAAGTCGAACTTGTCGACACCTAAAGCATTATCTAGTAATTCAGAGAGTAGCCCTCACCGGTGGGTCTTCCAGCTTCTTCCTCAAAATGTTCTTCAAGCTCTTCTCCTTGATCCCTGGGAATCTCCTCAAACGAACCTTAAGCAAAAATCACAGAATTCAACACCAAGAGTCAGAAACTCAGCAATCAAAGAGTCCTAGGGTTACACGGTACACTACTACCTCCGTGGTATGACAATCTAACGCGTTAAGACAAGTTTTCAAAAAATCGGATTCTCCCCCCCCTTGATATAGCTCTCGGCCACTTCCTTTAATTGGGAGGGTCGATTTTTCTTCGATCAAACTTGGTTCCTAGGTTAACATAAGCCGTAACTAAGACGGTTCTAGGCTCGGAAAAATTTTCGGATCGAAAACTGATATAGGGGTAGTTTGGTCATTATTTTTAGCTCAAAATTTCAAAATTGGATTTTTGAAAAACAAATTGGATGGGGACGTCCACAACGACGTTTATGACGACAAATCCTACTAGCACTAAGCCAAGTCGATAGATTAGAGCGTAAAGGTTGCGACTTTGCCGAAAAATGGGTATTTAAGGTAGAAATTGATCCCGGCGGCATTTCGTCGACATTCGACAAAATCTAATCCGCAGAACACGCTCAGGAGCATGCAGGGAAGAAGTTTAGACACTGAAATCAGCGTATTTGAATAGTTTTTCAAAAACCTCAAAATTTTGAACTCAGAAAGTCGTAGGAGAAATGGACAGAAACGACGATTCGAAGGAGAGTATAGTTTACCTACCTCGAGGTCTTCGATTAGTGACGATCGGTGAAGCAAACGGGCAAGAAACGACGAAGATCCGGATCTCTCTCTCTCTCTAGGAGCTCGCGGGTTTGGGGAGGGGAAATGGGTATTTTTTTTGCAAAAAATCTAATTTTCAAGCTATTTATAGGTTTTGGAAAAAGCGGAAAAAAGATTTTTTTGCGATTCCGATTTTTCCTGCGCGTTCCTCTGCGCATTCTAAGATAGGTTCTGGCGACAGAATTCCAGAACTCAAAACAGGATTCTTGGAATTAAACCAAAAGATCCAATATCGGCATAAGTCGGTGTAAGTCGGATTATCCCGAAAAACTACTTTTTGCAGTGATCGTCGGATGAGAAAACTTCCTTCTGAAGAAAGATTAGGAATGATGAGAGAAATAGGAGAACGCGGGTGGAATCTTCTTTTGCAGCTCCGAATAGAAAAGTCTTCATCGTCTGTCGATCTTAGGTTTTCTCGAACTATCAGGGATTCCGTTTCGGCAAACTTCCGAGAATTGGAATTTGACGTTCGTACTTTCCAGGATTTCGCATCGAAATGATTGTTTAAGGACGGAAAAGAGAAGTTCTAACATTTCTCTGAGGATTTTTGGAATTAGTTTCCATCGTGTCCTAAAGCGTAATTTAACTATTCACTAATACCTTTGACCTAGGATTAAGCGTATGTTAGTCGTGCTATAACTCTTATCGGTTTTTCGATAAATTCTTGGACTTTTCCTGAACCTTTTTCCTTCCCAAATTTATCTTAATCAAATAACTCTTTTATTTTATTCACTTATCCAAAGCGTTAAAACTTGGGCCTTACATTACTACCCTCCAAAAAGAAAGTTTCGACCTCGAAACTTAAGGGTCAGTAAAAAGTTCTGGATACTGTTCCTTGATCTTTTCCTTCAGCTCCCACGTCGCATCGCCGGTGTCCTTGTTCCAAATAACCTTCACTAACTCGATCTCTTTTCCCCTCAACTGCTTTATCCTTGTGTCACCAATGCTGATTGGCGGTGTCTCGAAAGACAAGTTATCCTTCAACTCAATGTCATCCAGCTCGATAACATGTGTCGGATCTGCAATATACTTCCTCAGTTGTGACACATGGAATACATCGTGAATGTTTGATAGAAAAGGCGGTAGTGCGATCTGATAAGCTACCGGTCCTACACGACGAGTAATCTGATAAGGTCCAATGAACTTTGGCGTCAGCTTTCTTGACTTGATTGCTCGACCAACTCCTGTAGTCTGGGTAACTCGCAGAAACACATGATCTCCTTCTTCGGTAGTGCGCCTTTGATCTGCATAGCTCTTCTGTCTACTCTGAGAAGCCTTCATCTTCTCTCTGATCTGTTTAATCTTCTCAGTTGTCTGTTGCAGAAGTTCCGGTCCTACTAACAAATTCTCTCCATCTTGATACCAACATAAAGGTGTTCTACACTTGCGGCCATACAATGCCTCATACGGTGCCATACCTATGGTCGTATGAAAACTGTTGTTATATGTGAATTCAATCAGTGGCAATAGGGTATCCCAACTGCCCTTGTTGT